>NC_069009.1:5262495-5266714 GCF_001194135.2 Octopus bimaculoides
AGAGAGAGAGAGAGAGAGAGAGAGACCTGTAAAAGTTAGACAGAATTCATATGAAACAAAGACAGGGAGAGAATGAATATTAAAGACAATAATGATGTTGACGACAATAACGACGATGGTGATGATAATAATAATAATTATGTTGGTCAGCTGACATTGTCCATTGTCATCAGAGACCCATTCTGACACACAATATTTCCCTCAAAATATTTCCCACACAATATTTCCCACACAATATTTCCCACATAATATCTCTCTCCCTCTAAGGTGGTGAGCTGGCACAAACGTTACCACACCGGGTGAAATGCTTAGCAGTATTTCCGTCTGCCGTTACGTTCTGAGTTCAAATTCCGCCGAGGTCGACTTTGCCTTTCATCCTTTCGAGGTCGATAAATTAAGTACCAGTTACGCACTGGGGTCGATGTAATAGACTTAATGTCCTTGTTTGTTCCCTCTATGTTTAGCCCCTTGTGAGCAATAAAGGAATAAGAAATGCTAGCACGCCGGGCGAAATGCTTAGCGGTATTTTGTCTGCTGCTACGTTCTGAGTTCAAATTCCACTGAGGTCGACTTTGCCTTTCATCCTTTCAGGGTCGATAAGTGAAGTACCAGTTACACACTGGGATCGATGTAATCGACTTAATCCCTCTGTCTATCCTTGTTTGTCCCCTCTATGTTTAGCCCCTTGTGGGCAATAAAGAAATAAGAAACGTTAGCATGCCGGGCGAAATGCTTAGCAGTATTTTGTCTGTCTTTATGTTCTGAGTTCAAATTCTGCCGAGGTCGACTTTGCTTTTTATCCTTTCAGGGTCGATAAATTAAGTATCAGTTGTGTACTGGGGTCAATCTAATTGACTGGCCCCCTCCCCCAAAATTTCGGGCCTTGGGCAAGTGGCTTCTACTATAGCCTCAAGCTGAATAAAGCCATGTGTGTGGATTTGGTAGATGGAAACTGAAAGAAGCCCATCATATATATATTCAATATATATATATATGCATATATATATTCTTTTCTAGTTGAAAAGAATATCTCTCTTCCTCTCCCCTCCTCACTGTATATCTTTCTCACTCACTCACACTTTACTTTTACCCCTCTTTCTCTCTCGCTCACCCCCCCTCCCGTCTATATATCTTTCTCTCTCACACCCTCTCTGTCACTTTAACTTACTCTCTCACTCATAGTCTATTTCTTCCCCTCTCTTTATTAGATATGACTTCTCTCTATCTTTCTCACACAATACCTCTCTCTCCCAGCTCTCTCTCTCTCTCTTTCACTCACACTCAACTTGTATGTCTCTCTTCTCTTATTACTAGCAGGACCCATGAATATTTCACAGAATTAACGATAAACCTATTAGGTTATTTCTGAAAACTTTATCCCCAAAAACCTGAAAGCGTAGCCTGTATTGTGTCTGTAAGGAAAGATAATCTCTCATCTGCTACTCACTGAAAAGTGAAAGAAATTGGAATACGATTACTTAATGTACTTTATATGTACTCTTTATGTACTTTATGCACAATTTTATAGACTTAATACACAGCACTCATAAATTAAACATTCGCTCTCATTTTTCCATTTTGCCCCAATAAAAATTATATCTTGTACATATGATACAATCTTTAGTTAAATTGCATATATCTGCCGTATAAATAAGTGTGAATATTTCACAGAATTGCTCTTAGACTTGTGTTAATTAATAGGTGATATAAAAACAGTTCAATTAAAAAAAATACACTTTTCACTATCCAACCACTACCACCGCCATATAGTGATGGTGGTAGTAGTTGTGGTGATGGTGGTGGTGGTAGTATTGGTAGAAGTGGTAATGGATGTGGTGATGGCATTGGTTGTAACCATATTGGTGAAGATAGCGGTGGTCATTGTAATAGTAGTAGTGATGGTGGTGGCTTTGGTAGTGGTGGTGGTGGTGGTGGCTTTGGTAGTGGTGGCGGTGGTGGTAGTTGTAATAGTAGTGGTGGTGATGGTTGTGTTGGTAGTGGTGGTGGTGGTAGTGGGAGCAGTGGCATTGGTGGTAGTAATGGTATTGGTGGTCGTGGCTGTGACAATGTTAGTTGTGGTGGTGGTAGTGATGGTCATAGCTGTAGTGGTGGGGGTGTTGTTTGGGTCATAGTAGCTATGATGTTTTGTTGTTGTTTTTTAAGATCTAAAAATTGAAGCATGCCACAGATGTTTGCATGGAAAAAAGGATATAAAAACGCTGTAAAGGGTAGAGGGGAAGGGGAAAATAGGGTACGAAAAAAAAGGGATTGGCTATAACACACGGCAAAAATAATCCCCTATCTTTTAAAACATGAAATAAAGAAGTATGTGAGCCTAAAATTAGAGAAAAGATGAAAAAAATACGCTTTCTGTATTCACTGCAGGATCACACAGAGATAATCCTCTTGGTGGATTGTGAGTTGAGGGATTATCTTAGCATGTGGTCACCCAGCATGTTGGAAATAACAGTTAAATCTTGATTCCTCGATTTGCATCTAATAATCTTAAGTAAAAGATTTGTTATTGATTATATTCCAAGATATACTTATACTCCATTAAATGGAGTGGTCATCGTTGGAACATCTTTAGTCAGGATTGATATGAATGTATGCTTCCCAGCCACATAGTTCTGGGTTCAGTCTCACTATGTGGCACCTTGGGCAAGTATCTTCTACCATAGCCTCAAGTTATGGTGAGTGGATTTGGGAGATGGAAACTGAAAGAAGCCCGTGATATACATACATACATACATACACACACACACACACACACCAGGTCATTAAGAATGAAATGTCTGGTTTTCTTATGCACCAAGTTTGACAGTCGTTAACTCCAATGTTTTATCCTGACAATTCTTTGTTTTACAACATTGAAGAGTTACATCATCACTTTTAGTGTCTGATTATATTGTTGAGATTAAAATAAAATAAAATTTCACTTCAAAATCAGAGGTTTCATTCTTCAAGACCTTATACACACACGCACACACAGATTATTTATTTACAGGACACAATACATGTCTTTAAGCTCTACTAATAGTTTCATATGAAATAAAAAACATAGTGGGACCTAAAATTAGAGGAAAGATGAAAAAAAAAAATACACTTTCTGTATTCACTGCAGGATTACACAAAGATAATCCTTAGGATACTACTTGAAACTGTTAATAGCACTTAAAGCCATGTATTGTGTCCTATAAATAGATACCTATCTCTCACCAGATGGAGTACATTATGTTGAATTTTCTATCAAAAGCACAGGCATGGCTGTGTGTTAAGAAGCTTTTTCCTTAACCACGTGGTTCTGGGTTCAGTTCCACCGTGTGGGATCTTGGGCAAGTGTTTTCTATTAAAGCCTCAGGCCGACCAAAGACTTGTGAGTGGCTTTGGTAGATGGAAACTGAAAGAAGTCCGTCATATATATGTTTGTGTGTGTGTGTGTGTGTGTGTTTGTCCTCCAACCATCGCTTGACAACCGATGCTGGTGTGTTTACATCCTTCTAACTTAGCGGTTCAGCAAAAGAGACCAATAGAATAAGTACTAGGTTTACAAAGAATAAGTCCTGGGGGGCGATTTGCTCAACTAAAATCCGGTGCTCCAGCATAGCCGCAGTCAAATGACTGAAACGAATAAAAGAAAAAACAACACACACACACACACACACACACACACAAATGAAACAAGCCCACATGTACATGACTTACTGCAATTTTGAAATTATACTTATTAATGACCGAATCGTTAGCATGATGAGGGAAATGTGTAGCGGTATTTTTTCTGTTACTATGTTCCAAGTTTAAATTCCACTGGGGTTGACTTTACCTTTCATCCTTTCAGAGTTGATAAATTAAGTACCAGTTGAGCACTGGGGTTGATTTAATTGACTAGTCCTCTCCCGCAAAATTTCAGGCCTTGTGCCTTTAGTAGAAAGGATTATTATTATTATTATTATTATTAAGTGAGATAGCAGCACATGCCATCAAAGTGACACTGGGGTAAAATATACGAAGCCCATTATACCCATCATGACTACCCGTCTGATAAGGGTACACCAGGCACATGCATCACAACCATATGTGTGCGACATGGTGATCTCATATCAAGATAAACAGCACATGTCCTCGCAGGTGGGACCCAGTTAGAATTTTCTTCAGGTCGAGTAGCCCATCCCACTCAAAAGGTCCCTGAATAAGGTTTGTTTAAGGATGTTGAGCAAAA
>NC_069009.1:5267370-5268204 GCF_001194135.2 Octopus bimaculoides
TGGTGTCAATATAAATATAAATAGGTGGATGGAAAATTAGGTATATATGCATATATATATATATAGACAGACATGGATAAACAGAGATGGATTGATAGATAGACAGGTAGATGAATAGAGTGTTAGATAGATAGATAGATAGATAGATAGATAGAAAGAGAGACAAAGAGATAGAGAAATACATAGATTGATAGATGGAAATATTGAGAGATAGATAGCTATGTATATTAGGTTGGTGCATAATTATTGTGGCTTTTTATCAATAAATTTTATTCTACAAAAAATTTTAATAAAACACCAATTTAATCAAAACGCCAAGCAGAAATTGAAGTAGATGGTGAATATGCTCTGGAATAATCATTTAAAGATGTTTTTGTTACATGTTGTTATTGTTTTTGTTGAATAAAATTTATTGAAAAAGAGCCACAATAATTATGCACCAACCCCGCATGTGTATGTATATTGTTTTTGGCGAATGTGTGGCTGAGCATGTGTGTGTTTCAAGTGCGGGTGGATGAGTATATACATATACTCATGTACATGGGTGCGCGGACGCGCATGGGTATGCATGGACATGCGCGCTTACGCGAATACTACGGACATTTTTACTCCCTTACCTTTACTCCCTCCCCTCACTTAGCGGTCATTCTAATAGCTCTTTTGTCTTAATAACGGTCAACCACACAGTAATTTCCCTTTGTTTAATGGTCATTTTCATTGCATTTTTTGCCAAGCCGCTAAGTTACGGGGACATAAACACTCCAGCATCAGTGGCCAAGTGATGGTGAGGGGGACAAACACAGACACAAACATGTACATATATATATATATATA
>NC_069009.1:5268696-5272817 GCF_001194135.2 Octopus bimaculoides
ATATATATATATATATATATATATATATATATATAATGTATATTGAATATATATATGATGGGCTTCTTTCAGTTTCCATCTACCAAATCCACATACAAGGCTTTATTCAGCCTGAGGCTATAGTAGAAGCCACTTGCCCAAGGTACCATGCAGTGGGAGTGAACCTGGAACCGTGTGGTTGGGAAGCAAACTTCCTACCACACAGCCATGCCTGTGCTAATGTATATTAGACTGGATTGAATTGGATTGGAATAGGATGGGATGGGATGGATAGATAGATAGATGGATAGATTGGCAGAGGGGTAGAGAGACAGATGGATGGAGAGGTAGACAGATAGATAGGTGAATAGATTTACAGATAGATGAGATAGACACACATGACACATATGGTTTGATGTGAATGACTCTACTCCAAGACTTTGATGAATTATTAAATATAAGCATCATTGAGAAAGATAGATTTTGACATAGGTGGGTCTGGGCAACACAGTAGGGTCCCACCACAGGGCAGTTTGAACATCCCAAGTGGCATCTCAAGAGGAGAGGGTGCTGACTAATGGAACGGCACTCTGAGACTTGTTAGGACAATCCCTTGCTATTGTGGGACGATACTTGTTGCCGTTGTAATAATGAAGTGGGAGTGTTGTAAAACCCTTGGAAGTAGCAGCAGTAACAGTAGTAGTAATAGTAGTAGTTGTGGAGGTGGGGATGGTGGTGGTGGTGATGATAACTATAGCTATTGTTGTTGTAATAAACTGACCCCTTCCCCAAAATTGCTGGCCTTGTGCCAAAATTTGAAAGCATCATCATTATGATTATTATTATTATTATTATTATTATTATTATTATTATTATTATTATTGTAAAGTTGGGTGAGCTGGCAGAATCATTAGCACGCCGGGCAAAATGCTCAACGCTATTTCATCTGCAACTATATTCTGAGTTCAAATTGCGCCAGGGCCGACTTTGCCTTTCATCCTTTTGGGGTCGATTAAATAAGTGCCAGTTATACACTGGGGTCAATGTAACTGACTTAATCCCTTCCCCCAAATTTAAGTCCTTGTGCTTCCAGCAGAAAGGATTATTATTATTCTGACGTGTAATCACGGGGATGTGAGTTCGAGTCCACAGCTAGCCACCTACACCTTTCTCTGCAAAATAGGGGTAGTTTATCTTGTTCAGGCTATATTATTAGCATTATTCTGCGATTGAGAATTTAAAATCACTTCTTTAACTTTCTAAGACATCTCAACGCTTGTAAAAAAGCAAACTTCGTTTGTTTATTTATGTTTGTCGTAATTTGAATTATTATTATTATAGGCAGCAAGCTAGCAGAATTGTTCACATGACGGGCAAAATGCTTAGTAGCATTTTGTCCATCTTTACGTCCTGAGTTCAAACTCTGCTGAGGTCGACTTTGCCTTTCATCCTGCTTAGGGTTGAGATTGATATAATCAACTTACCACCCCACCGTCCTGAAATTATGGCTCTTGTGCAAAAATTTGAAACCATCATTATTAATATCATCATTTTTATTATTATTATTATTATTATTATTATTATCATCATCGTCTCCGTCGCCGTCGTCATCAAGGCGGTGAACTGGCAGAATCGTTAGCACACCGGGTGAAGTGCTTAGTGGCATTTCGTCCATCATTACATTCTGAGATCAAACCCTGCCAAGGTTGACTTTGCCTTTCATCCTTTCAGAGTTGATAAAAACAAGCACCAGTTGTACACAAGGAACGGTGTAATCAACTAGTGCCTTCCCCTAAAATTTCAGGTTTTGTGCTTTTAATAGAAAAGACTATTATTATCATTATCAAGGTAGCAAGCTGGCAGAATTGTTAGGGCAAAATACTTAAGCAGTGTTCCATCCATCTTTATGTTCTGAGTTCAAATTCCACCGAGGTCAACTCTGCTTTTTATCCTTTTGGGGTCAATAAAATAAGTACTAGCTGAGTACTAGGGTCGATGTTATCGACTTACCCCCACCCACCTAGTGCGTTTAGTAAAAAGGATTATTATTATTATTATTAATACTAGCCTATTACCCTGCTAAAGACAAAATTTTAGAATTATTATCATTATTAAGGCAGCAAGCTAGCAGAATTGTTAGCACATCAGAGAAAATGCTTAGTGGTATTTCAGCTGTCCTTATGTTCCAGGTTCAAATTCCGCTGAGGTCAATTTTGCTTTTCATCCTTTCGGGGTCAATAAATTAAGTACCAGTGAAATGATGGGGGGGGGGGGGTCGATGTATTCGACCAGTCCCCTCCCCACAAATTCCAGGCCTTGTGCTTATAGTAGTAAGAATTTTTATTATTATTGCTAAGTTGGTGAGCAGACAGAACCGTTAGCATGCTTTGCTGTATTTCACCTGTCGCTACGTTCTGAGTTCAAATTCCACCGAGGACAACCCTGTCTTTTTCATCCTTTTGGGGGGTCAGTAAATTCAGTACCAGTGAAACAATGTAATTGACAACTCCCCTCCTACCAAATTTCAGGCTTTGTGCCTTTAATAGAAAGCATTATTATTATTATTATTGCTATCATCATCAACATCATCATAATCATCATTGTATTTATTGTTGTCATTTTTTTTCTTTGTTAAATAAATGCATGGTGACTAAGAAATGAATAATACATAAAAACAACAAACAAAACAAACAAATAAATGAATAAGACATTATTATTATTACTATTATTATTATTATTATTATTATTATTATTATTGTTGTTGTTGTCATTTATTTTTCATCATGTCATTCTATTCTATATAAATCCCTATACTTTATGTCTGCCTTTGTAATGTCCCCCCCCCCGCTCCTCTGTCAACCCAGTGGCGAATAAAAGAAACCATTGTTGTTCACGTTGTTGCTGTCGTAGTTGTTACAAATCGTCATTGTCATTTTTAATATTATTATTATTATTGCTATTACTACTATTATTACTACAATCATTATTCTTATTTTTATTATCGTTATTATTATCAACCCTATTACTATTATTGACGTTGTTGTTCCTATTAGCACATTATTATTATTATTATTATTATTATTATTATTATTATTATTATTATTATTATCATTATTATTATTATTATCATTATTGTTATTATTATTATTATTGTTATTATTATTATTATTATTATTATTATTATTTTTATTATTATTATCATTATTATTATTATTGTTATTATTATTATTATTGTTATTATTATTATTATTATTATTCATTTACCATTACAGTAATTATTATTGCTGAGCAATCACAATAATAGATTTGCCACTAATTAATTCAATCTATTCACAAGGGTGGTGGGAGAGGGATCCTCCACCACCACTACCACCACCACTACCACCACCACTACTACCACCACCAACACCACCACCACCAACAAAGTGAAGAGAGGCAGAGTGGAGGTAGGTGTGGGTCAGTGTTGTTTTGTTGACTACTATTATTATTAGGACTATTATTGTTGTTGTTATTATTATTATTATTACTGTCGTTGTTAGCTTATCTAAGGTTCCAATTCACAAACCCAATTCCCTTAACATTAGCCCACACTTACACTGTCTTGTCATCCATCCATCTCACCAGCCAGACAACCAACCAACTAAACATCTATCTATCTCTGTATCCATCCATGTATGTATATATATATATATATATATAGGTGGACGAGTGGCTGTGTGGTAAGTAGTTTGCTTCCCAACCACAAGGTTCAGTTCCACTGCATGGCACCTTGGGCAAGTGTCTTCTACTACAGCTTCAGGCTGATCAAAGCCTTGTGAGTTGATTTGATAGACGGAAACTGAAAGAAGCCCATTGTATAAATATATATGTATATGTGTATATGTTTGTGTTTGTCCCCACACCATCGCTTGACAACCAATGTTGGTGTGTCTACATTCCTGTAACTTAGTGGTTTGACAAAAGAGACTGATGGAATAAGTACTAGGCTTACAAAGAATAAGTCCTGGGGTCGATTTGCTCGACTAAAGGCGGTGCTCCAGCATGGCCACAGTCAAATGACTGAAACAAGTAAAAGAATAGAAAAATAAATATATATATATATTCTTTTTTATATATATATATATATTCTTTTATCTATATAT
>NC_069009.1:5273515-5275576 GCF_001194135.2 Octopus bimaculoides
TATATATATATTTATTTATATATATAAACATTTATGGTTGAGTATAAATTTATTATTCTTTAACAAGAATAGTTTTGACAGTGACTTCAAAGTTTCAGCCAGCTAATCCATCCATCCATCCATCCATCCAGCCTGTCTGTCTGTCTGTATGTGTAAGTATCTCTTTCTCTCTATCTCTCCCTATATATATTTATTCATTTCTCTATTTATTGATCTAACTCTCTTTTTATCTCTCCCTCCCTCTCTGTCTATCTATCTATTTATCTCCCTCTCTCTCTCCCCCTCTATCCATTTATCTATCTATCTATCCATCCATCCAGCTACACAGTGTGCCAGTTATCCAATCCTGAAATTTCCCATACTTTCATATATGTTATCATTGAACAGAAATTCTCCTCAATGGAATTCTGCAGAATGGAAATGTGACATGATTTATGTATTCATGTTTGCTTTTTGTTTTAATTTAATTTAAATTATGGAGAGCAGTTGGTGAATGATGGTACCAGTTGGGGTTGGTTTTTCAAAGAGTCGGTCATTGGATTATTGAGAGAGAGAGAGAGAGACAGAGAGAGAAAGAGAGAAAGGGAGACAGAGATAGAGAGAGACAGACAGAAAGAGAGAGACAGACAGACAGAAAGAGAGAGAGAGAGAGAGAGAGAGAGAAAGGGAGACAGAGAGAGAGAGAGAGAGAGAGAGAGAGAGAGAGAGAGAGAGAGAGAGAGAGAGAGAGAGAGAGAGAGAGAAAAGGAGACAGAGAGAAAGAGAGAGACAAGGAGAAAGGAGACAGAGAAAGAGAAGAATGGGAGACAGAGAGGGAGAGAAAGAAAGGCAGAGAAAGGGAGGCAGATAAAGCAGAGAGACAGGGAGAAAGAGAGGAATGGGAGACAGAGAGGCAGAGAAAGAGAGAAAGGGAGACAGAGAGGCAGAGAAAGAGAGAAAGGGAGACAGAGAAAGAAGAAAGAGAGAAAAGGAGTCAGAAAGTAAGATAAAGAGAAAGGGAGACAGACAGAAATAAGGAGAGAGCCAAGGAGAGAGAGAGAGACAGACAGACAGAGAGAAAGATTCACAGAGAGATTTACTATTTTGCTTGTCTGAATCACAAAAAACCTTAAATGGACCCCTCCCCCCAGGGATCATATGGACCCCAGTTGAAAACCATTTAGTTGTTCCTCGCTATAAACACAACTAAAGCAAAATTTTTCCATAGGCCACTAAAATACTATGGTGGATCCTCAATTTACTATTTTGCTTGTGTGGACCCTAAAAAGATCTTATATGGACCCTGTTTGAGAAACACTGCCCTAAACTCTCATTGCTTGACACAAAGCTGCATCACTCAATAAGACTCCTTCCCTCATTTGAGGGGAATCTTTGTCCACAAAAAGCTTCCAGTACACTCTTGGTGTAAGGAAGGACATCCAGCTGTAGAGACCATGCCAAAACAGACCTTGCCAATGCTGGTGCCACATAAAAAATGCACCCTGTCTACTCTGCAAAGTGGTTGGCATTAGGAAGGGCATCCAGCCAGAGAAACCATGCCTAAGCAGTCTTCTAGCTTGCTGGCTCCTGTCAAACCGTTCCACAGGTGCCAGCATGGAAAACTGACATTTTAACACACATTCTTGGACCAACTTCTAGCTGTTTTGCAATGTCAGAAGCTATCGAATGGGGTTCGTTTTCCACAATTCTCTTCAAACAGTGAAGTTTCCTTTTCGAGGGCTCAGGTCAGCCAGGACAAGAATCTGTTGATTCTTATCCTTGGCTTTTGATTTGCACTATAATTCTATTAACAGTAGCAAGAGGAATTTGAAGATTTTCGGCAATTTTTCGCTGGCTAAGACCAGCCTCAGATTGCCCAACAATACGACCTCTTTGAAAATCTGACAGTTCTGCTGAATTTTTTGTGCATGGCATGGTTACTCTTCGCAAATGTTTAATATAATGGCACCTGGAATGAAAAAGAATAATTACATTGTAAATTCTACACCACTAAAAACATATTAGGATGCTTAGATCAGAAATTTTGAAAATTAAAGGTGTCTATTTACTTCCTGCATATCT
>NC_069009.1:5277568-5278999 GCF_001194135.2 Octopus bimaculoides
TATATATACATATATATATATGTATATATATACATATATATATATATATGAGAGGCTTCCACACAGTTTCTATCTACCAAATTCATTTACATGACATTGGTGGACCCAGTATGATGGTAGAAAACATTTGCCTAAGCTGCCATACAATGGGGCTGAACCCCAAATGACTGGCTTGTCGTGTATCTTAAATATTTCAAAATGTGGGTCTATTCACCTTGTTTAACATGTCCTGTCATTTGCAAGACAATTGTGTATGATTTTAGGGAGATTTGGCTGTTATTTTTAGCAGGTTTTGGTGACTATTCAGAAATCTGCCTTAGGTCATACATGCATATATACATAAATAAGACAGTAGGGTGTGATTTGAGGGAGATTTGGCTGCTATTTCTACCAGTTCTAAGTAGTATTTAGAAGTCTCCCACATTGGCTCAAACATACACATATATATAAACATAAAACATTAGGGTGTGATTTGAGGGAGATTTGGCTACTATTTCTACCATGTCAAGCAACCATGTAGAGGTCTCTCACTGGTTGCTATTATTGATGATGTCATAGCCAATAGTAGCAACATCCATAACTGCCCCTTTAAGACAAGACAGCTGCCACCTCCTCCCCACTTTCTTCTGCTCCTCTTACTTCACCCAGTTCTGTCTCCTACTTCGTCTGGCGTTTTGTCCTCAGCTCTGGCAATTAAAGATAGTCTTGTTGTTGATGGCCATGGTGGTGGTGGTGGTGGTGGTGGTGGTAGTGGTGGTGAATGTGTTGGCTGTAGTGGTTATGGTATTAGTGGTGATGGAGGCGATGGTAGTGGTGGTGGAGATGACGGTGGTGGTGGTGGTGGTACTGGTTATGGTATTGGTTGTGGTGGTAGTGGTGGAGGCAATGGCAGTGGTGGCGGCAGTGTTGATGATGGTTGTCATGGTGTTGGTGGTGGTTGTGATGGTGATGGAGGTGGTGGTGATAGTTGCTGTTGCAGTGGTGGTGATAGTTGCTGTTGTAGTGGTGGTGATAGTTGCTGTTGTAGTGGTGGTGGTAGTGGGTGGAGGTGGAGGTGGCATTTGTGTTCATGAAGATGGTGGTAGTGGCGGTGGTGGTGGCTATGGTGGTAGCAGACAATGCTGTTGATAGTGATGGTGGCGTTTCTGGTGATGGTGGTGGTGGTGCTGTAGTTTGTGGTCATGACGGAGTTGGTGGCGGCATCGACATTTGCAGCTTCTGTAATGGTGGTGGTGGTGGTGGTGGCTAATGCTAGTTCCTGGTTGAAATCGATATTAGAGTGAAAGAACATGCTGTGGTGCTGCTAATGATGATGGTGGTGGTGGTGGTGGTGGTGGTGGTAGAGACATGAGCCATATCTGTTGCTGCACTGTTGCAGTTTTCTGTGTTGATGAACACACACACACACAAACACACACACAGACATATATA
>NC_069009.1:5280361-5284188 GCF_001194135.2 Octopus bimaculoides
CCCGTTACGCAGTGGGGTCGATGTAATCGACTTAATCCCTTTGTCTGTCCTTATTTGTCCCCTCTATGTTTAGCCCCTTGTGAGCAATAAAGAAATAAGGAGCATGCATTCCAGCCATATGGTTTCAGGTTCAGGCCTACAGTGTGGCACCTTGGGCAAATGTCTTCTACTATAGCCTTAGACCAGCCAAAGCCTTCTGAGTCAATTTGGTAACTGGAAACTGAAAGAAGGCTGTCGTGTGTGTATTTGTTGGTGTATTTATGTCCCTGTAAGGTAGGATGACAACTGGTATCGGTGGTTTACATCCCCATAATTTAGTGGTTCAGCAAAAGAGACTGATAGAAAAATCCTGGGGTCAATTTATTCAACTAAAACCCCTTCGAGGTTGTGCTCCAGCATGGCCATAGTCAAATGACAAACCAGTAAAAGAATAAAAGAATAAAATATACTTGACTGAGCAGCATTTTCCATGGAAGAGAATAGCTCTAAATATTTATATATTAATTCCCATTTTAACGATTACACTAAATAATTAAAACTGGTTTTCTTATCTCATACAAACTGTTCACACAGAAATTTAGATTGATTTCTCCATATCCTGCCAGATATTTTTTAATGCCAGCAAATTATGTTTGTCTATCTGGATAGCTGGGTGAGAATGACCACTCAACTCATCTCGTCCCAGTTCTTCTCCATTTGGAGGTCTGGACCGAACCAAACCCTGAGCAATTTAACCGGTCCGTCAGTCCAGTATCCCATAGTGGAGACACTGTTGGACGGCATGGGCTTGTTTCTCCAGGTGCCAAACCACAAACCCACTGGCTTTTTCAAGTTAATTTTTGCTCCCATTACTGTTTTGTATTCTTTTAGTGTTTCGCCTAACAGGTCGATAGATACAGAGATAGTGAAACACAGATAGATAGATAGATGATGAGGTAGATAGATAGATAGATAGATAGATAGATAGATAGATAGATAGATAGATAGATAGATAGATTGATAGGTAGATAGATAGATAAATAGATAGATAGATAGATAGATAGATAGATAGAGATAGATAGATAGATAGATAGATAGATAGATAGATAGATAGATATAGATAGATAGATAGATAGATAGATGGACAGATGGTGAGATAAAAAGATAGATAGATCGATAGATAGACAAATAAATAGACAGACAGATAAATAGACATAGACAGACAGACAGACAGATGGATAGATAGATCAAGAGACTGATAGTGACGACACAGCCATTGACAGATAGATAGACCAACTCACAAATATACATATACACAGACAGGCAGATAGAATGATAAATTGTTATATAAATAGATAGACAAAGACATATAGATAGACAGGCAGGCAGACAGACAGATAGACAGACAGACAGACAGACAAGCAGATTGACAGACAGACAGATAGACAGACAGACAGACAGACAGACAAGCAGATTGACAGACAAGCAGATAGATAGACAGACATAACTAATGAGAAATAGGTAGACCAACACGCAAATATATATACATAGATGGGCAGATAGGATGATAAATTGTTATATAGAGAGATAGACAAATACATATATACATAGATAAACTGATAGATAGATAGATGGAGAATTATATATATATATATATGTATGTATATGTATATATGAGAGAGAGAGTGTTTCTTTGTTCAAGAATAATTCACAGTGGAATTAATTCCAGAGTTTGGTTCCAAGACGGAAGTGCAGCCATTAACCAATGCTGCTGCAGTAATACAATGAGCTGCACTCAGGTGCATGTTGCACCTTGCTAATGCTGCACATCACTGCACATATCAATGTAATCTCCGGCTTTTTCTCCTTGCACAAACAGCAAAAATTGCGTAACAACAACAAGAACAGCAACAACAAATGACAACAGCAAGGACAAGAACAAGAACAGAGAAACGAAAAGAGACACTGAATAATAATAACAACAATAAGAACTACAACGACTGTAAGCAGAAGAAGTGCAGGAACGAACAAAACAACAACGACGAGATAACCAGCAACAACATCCACAAGAATGGATATATAAAGGCAGGCCTTGTCCAGTAACAAAGAGAAAAACAGCAACAACAACTACAAGAACAAAGACATCAAGAATGAGAGCAACAACAATGATGACAACAATAAGGAAAAAAAATTATAAAAGCTACTGTGCTATATAAACAACAACAACAACAACTTTTACTAGTTGTTGCTTCTCCTACTGCTACTGCCACCACTGCCCTTGCTGCTGCTGCTACTACTACTACTTCAATTACTACTACAAAACCTAGTACAACTACTATTACTTGAAGAACAACAACATCTACTACTGCTGCAGTACAACAACAATTATTACAACTACTACTACTACAGAACTACTACTACTCATGCAACAACTACAAAAGGACTACTACTGCTACTACTCCCAGTAAAACAACTACAAGAATGACCCTAACAACAATGAGAAGAACAATAACAAACATATCAACTAACTAGGCATAGGAGTGGCTGTGTGGTAAGTAGCTTGCTTACCAACCACATGGTTCCAGGTTCAGTCCCACTGTGTGGCGCCTTGGGCAAGTGTCTTCTACTATAGCCTTGGGCTGACCAAAACCTTGTGAGTGGATTTGGTAGACGGAAACTGAAAGAAGCCTGTCGTTTTTATGTATATCTATATATGTATGTGTGTGTATATGTTTGTGTGTTTACATCCCTGTAACTTAGCGGTTTGGCAAAAGAGACCAATAGAATAAGTACTAGGCTTACATAGAATATATCCTGGGGTCGATTTGCTCGACTAAAGGCGGTGCTCCAGCATGGCCACAGTCAAATGACTGAAACAAGTAAAAGAGTAAAAGAACATAGGTGCAGGTATTGCCATGTGGTAAGAACTTTGCTTCCCAACAATATGCTCATGGGTTCAATCCCATTGTGTGGCACCTTGGGTAACTGTTTTTAGTATAGCCAAAGGCCTACGAAAGCTTTGTCAGTGAGTTTGGTGGGCAGAAACTAAAAGGTGTGGTTGTGTGGTAAGAAGCTTGCTTCGCAGCCATATAGCTTGTGGTTCAGTCCCGTTGCGTGGCACCTTGGACAAGTGTCTTCTACTATAGCCTCAGACTGACCAAAAACTTGCGAGTGGATTAGCAGACAGAATGAAAACATATCAATTATAATCAAGGATAAAATCTGTATAGGATTTCATCAAGTATATATAATGTCTAAACTCATGCCGATACTTTCCAAAATTGGACAATGATAAATTGGAAGCACATGTCAGAAGCTAATTATCACAGATTCACAATTCATCATTTTCTGTCTTGTTGGACATATTCAGACTCAAAAATCACAAATGAAATGGCCGTAATGTTAAAAAAACAATTGATAAAACGTCTATAAATCTAAAGGAAACATGTCTGTAATAAGGACAAAGGAACAGCAGACAGGAGGCCTTGGCTTAATGTAAAATGAAGAGGTAGTCTTCGGAAAGATTGTCTCAATAATGTCCAGAAAAATTCACTGGGAAAACAAACATTTTATTTAAAGACTATCTTCTCTTTTCTCTATTATCTCTTTTACTTGTGTCAGTCATTTGACTGCGGCCATGCTGGAGCACCGCCTTTAGTCGAGCACATTGACCCCAGGACTTATTCTTTGTAAGCCTAGTACTTATTCTATCGGTCTCTTTGGCCGAACCGCTAAGTTACGGGGACGTAAACACACCAGCATCAGTTGTCAAGCGATGTTGGGGGGGATAAACACAGACACACAAACATATACACACATACACATACACACATACACATACACACACA
>NC_069009.1:5284366-5285115 GCF_001194135.2 Octopus bimaculoides
ATACGACAGGCTTCTTTCAGTTTCCGTCTACCAAATCCACTGACAAGGCTTTGGTTGGTCCGAGGCTATAGTAGTAGGCACTTGCTCAAGATGCCACGCAGTGGGACTGAACCCGGAGCCATGTGGTTGGTAAGCAAGCTACTTACCACACAGCCACTTCTGCACCTATAAGTTGTTAATTCATAATTAAAAAAGGTGTTTTAAATACGTTTTTAATTGACAGTATAAAACATGCACACAGTTTATATTCTTTTATTCATTTACTTGTTTCAGTCATTTGACAGTGGCCATGCTGCACCACCTTAAAAGGTTTTAGTCGAAATTGACCTCGGGGCATTCATTGTAAGCCTAGTTCTTATTCTATTGGTGCCTATTGCCAAACCTCTAAGTCATGGGGACAAACTCACCAACATTGGTTGTCAAGCGATGGCATTGGGACAAACACAGACACGAACACTTAAAGACATAAATATTATATATCATCATCATCATCATCATCGTTTAACGTCCGCTTTCCATGCTGGCATGGGTTGGACGACTTGACTGAGGACTGGTGAAACCGGATGGCAACACCAGGCTCCAATCTAAATTTGGCAGAGTTTCTACAGCTGGATGCCCTTCCTAACGCCAACCACTCAGAGAGTGTAGTGGGTGCTTTTACGTGTCACCCGCACGAAGGCCAGTCAGGCGATACTGGCAACGGCCACGCTCAAAATGGTGTCTTTTATGTGCCACCCGCACAAGCCAGT
>NC_069009.1:5286223-5287341 GCF_001194135.2 Octopus bimaculoides
GGAGCACCACCCTGAAAAGTTTTTAGTTGAATGATTGTTCAACTCCACTACTTTTTTTTTTTAAAGCCTGGTACTTATTCTATTGATCTCTGCTGCCGAGCTGCTAGGTTACAGGGATGTAAACACACCAACCCCAGTTATCAAGCAGTGGTGGGGGACAAACCAAATACACACACACACACACACACACACACACACACACACACATGATGGGCTTCTTTCAGTTTCCATCTACCAAATCTACTCACAAGGTTTTCGTCGGCCTGAGGCTATAGTAGAAGACACTTGCCCAAGATGCCATACACTGTGTCTGAACACAAAACCATGTGGTTGGTAAGCAAGCTACTTACCACACAGCCACACCTGCACCTATACACACACACACATATGTATTACAGGCTTCTTTCAGTTTCCATCTACCAAATTCACTCATAAGTCTTTGGTCAGCCGAAAGCTATAATAGGAGAGACACTTGCTCAAAGTGCCATGCTGTGGGACTGAACCTGGAACCATGTGGTAGGTGATGGTATTAGTAGTTGTAGGTGGTGGTGGTGGTGGTGGTGGTAGTAGTAGTAGTCAGTTGTAATGGTGGTAGGAGTAGTAGGTGGTGCTGGTCGTGGTAGCATTAGTAGTAGTAGTCGAGTGCACTGATCCTGGTACTAAACTGGCATTTATTTTATCAACCCCAAAAGGGTGAAATGCAAAAATCCGCCTCAGCAGAATTTGAACACAAAACCCAAAGTGCCAAAAGAAATACCACAAGGTGTTTCTTTGTCCAGCACACTCTAACAATTCTACAAATTGGTCATGAGGATGATGATGATGATGACAATAATTACAGGAATAACAGTAAATAATAATAATAATAATAATAATAATAATAATAATAATAACAAATTTGTAGTAGTAGTCATAGTGGTATTAATAGTGGTGGTGGTGGCTGTGGTAGTAGTAGTAGTAGTGGCTGTAGGTGGTGGTAGTAGCAGTAGTGGTAGTCGTAGGTGGTGCTGGAAGTAGTAGTAGTAGTAGTAGTAGGTGGTGGTAGTAGTAGTTGCAATAGTTGTAGTAGTGTTGGTAGTGGAGGCAGTGTTAGTGGTGGTGGTGGTGGTGGTGGTGGT
>NC_069009.1:5287956-5290289 GCF_001194135.2 Octopus bimaculoides
TTCCACAGCGCTGGACCCCGCCACCCCGCACCGCACCTTTCCCACCCCATCCCACCACTCTTCTGCATCCTTATTACCGCGACAAGGGACCCAAGAAAACAATAACACTTTAGAAATATTACTTCTCCGCCATCGCCATCTTGCTTCACCTCCATCGCCGCTGCCACCGCTCTACGGCTGCCAGATTCTGTATCGCGTTGCTATGGAAACCAACTACAGCCACCACTGCAGAGCCTCAATACCACCACCACTGCCGCCAACGCCGCGGTGGGGTCTATACAGCTCTGTCGTCATGGCGCAGAGGTTGTATATTGCAAGCTGTCAGATCGAACCTCTGGGTTGCCATACAATGGAGTCATGTTGTACTACATGCTGTACTGCATTATGTGGTCACTACAATGCACTATACTATACTATACCACCACCTGTACTACCACACCAGTGCATCACCACTACTGGAAACATACCTGACTGTATCAGCACCATCACCGCCATCATCATCAATGCTGGGAATACACCTATACTAGCGCCAGCACTACCACACTTTACCACCACCAGAAATGCTCCTATACTAGCATTTCTACTACCACTACCACCAACACCACCTGAAATGTATTCAAAGCATCAACCACTGCCAGGCGCACGCCTTTACTAGAACCAACACCATCACTACCACTACAACCACCATCACCACCACAACAACCTCCATTACTATTACCAACACCACCACCACCACCATCACAAACATCACCACCACTACAACCACCATCACCATCATCAACACCATCGCAACCACCAGCAGCAACACACCTGTACTAGCACCAACAAAGAGATTTCATTGTGTAAAAAAAATTAAACAAATAATAAAAACTCCCAAAGGTCCCCGTGGAAAAACCCACTAAAGCCATGGGTGCCTGATCAACAGGGCAAGAGGCCGTCTTTAATTTTTCACAGGTGTATGCTCAGAATTGGTCCTTTCACACTGGCCATTCTTCCAACATTCACCCACCTGTCAACAAACTTGCTACAAAGCAACACTTCCCTCTCCACCCTCAACTTCCTTTTCAAGTGAAATTTGAAAAAGTTAATGAGGGCTTATGCCATCTTAATAATAACAAGAGCGCTCAGAGAACGCAAACCTCCGCTAGGGCAACACCATCCTCTCAATGATTAGCCAGAGATGATTTTTAGAATGAGAATATCCGAAATAAACTTGACTGCTCTCACAAACAAGAATACTAAAAATGAACCCGACTGCTATTGAAAATTAAGTAAAAAAAACAGGGAAAATAATCCAGAATCCTTGTCCGGTACCAGATCGATCCCAAAATCTAATCAGTTTGTGCCAGTTACATGGCCAAATATCCCTGAAAGTTTCATCGGAATCCATCCAGAAGTTCTTGAGATATCTTGTCCATGGACAAAGAGAAAAACAAACAAACATGACTGAAAAACAATACCTCCACCTTTGTTAAGGCGGTGGTAATAATAATAATGATAATAATATATAACAAGAGCATTCAGAGAGTGCAAACCTCTGCCAAGACAACACCAATGTCCTTTCAAAAATTAGCTGGAGATGATTTTTAAAATGAGAATATCAGAAATAAACTCATCTGCTCTCACAAATGAACCCGACTGCTCTCAAAAATTAAGCTAAAAAACAAGAAAAATAATCCAGAATCCTTGTCCAGTACCAGATCGATCCCAAAATCTAATCAACTCATGCCAGTCACGAGGTCAAACATCCCTGGAAGTTTCATCTGAATCCATCCAGCAGTTCTTGAGATATCTTGTCCACGGACAAACATACGAACAAACAAATATGACTGAAAATAATACCTGTACCTTTACTAAGGCAGCGGTGATAAGAATAAATTTTTCTTACTATTAATTCAAGGCCTGAAATCTTTTGTTGGCAGGGAGGTAGTCAATTACATCAACCCCACTGCTAAACTGATGCTTATTTTCATCATCCCTGAAAAAAACGAAAGCGAATCGACCTCAGGTGAATTTGAACTCAGAACATAAAGATTGACAAAATGCTGCTAAGAATTAGGCCTGACATGCTAATGTTTCTGCCAGCTTGCTATTGTTTTATTCTTTTGCTGGTTTCAGTCATTTGATTGCGGCCATGCTCAATGTTCAACTGGTACTTATTTAATCGACCCCGAAAAGATGAAAGGCAAAGTTGACCTCAGCGGAATTTGAACTCAGAACGTAGCAGCAGACGAAATGCCGCTAAGCATTTCGCCCAGCGTGCTAACGATTCTGCCAGCTTCCCGCCTTAATAATAATAATAATAATAATAATAATAATAATAATAATAATAA
>NC_069009.1:5290583-5291389 GCF_001194135.2 Octopus bimaculoides
TAATTTATCGACCCCGAAAGGAAGAAAGGCAAAGTCGACCTCGGCGGAATTTGAACTCAGAACGTAACGTAAATAATAATAATAATAATAATAATAATAATAATAATAATAATAATAATCCTTTCTACTATAAGCACAAGGCCTGGAATTTTGGTAGGATGGTCTAGTTGATTACACTGACCCCCGGTACTAAACTGGTACGTATTTTACTTCCCCCAAAAGAATAAAATTCAAAGTCAACCTCAGTGGAATTTGAACTCAGAAATTTAAGAACCGAAAGAAATGCACAGTTGTATTTTGTCTGATGTATTAATGACTCTGCCAACTTGTCATGTTAGTAGTAATAAGAAGTAGAAGAAGAATAATAACAATAATTACAAAATCTAATTACAATAGTATAATTCATGGGTGTATGAAGAAAGAAGATTATATATATGAATGCACACATAATTTTGCTTATATATGTATTCAAAAATGTGTAGCTTTATATACGTACATACCTCTGATAAGTGCATACGCTCTCATACACCTGTGTGTGTGTGTGTATGTATAGATGGATACCTGTACGCTTGCATACATCAATTTTTGTGCATATATTTACATACATACACATAAAATACATATAACATATATATATATATATATACATGCACTATATACATATATACACATACACACACATCACATAGAAATGTATTTCAAATATGCATACACACACATTCATACATGCATACATATATACATATATATATATATATGTATATATATATATATATATATATATATATATATATATATATATATAT
>NC_069009.1:5292666-5297468 GCF_001194135.2 Octopus bimaculoides
CATGCATACATATATACATATATATATATATATGTATATATATATATATATATATAAATATATATATATATATACATATATATATATATACATATGGGAGAATTTACGAAAAAAAACAGCAGCAGATGAGGACAGGTGGTGTAGACAACAAAATTATGTATTAGTTTAATGCTTGGGAATACAGAAAGTCTTTAACGTTTCGAGCTACGCTCTTCAACAGAAAGAATACAAAGAAAACAAGGAGTGTGTGTGTGTGTGTGTATGTATATACATATATACATTCATATACATATATGTAGTAGGTATCTGTCAGCCTTGAGAGACCATGGATCTGTACCCTGAGAAATTTGCAGCTGGCGGTGGTGGTGGTAGTGCAGCATCTGCTGTAGTCTTAGGGGCCCACAGAGGAATGGCAGTAACGCATACAGCGACTGCATTTGAAAGGGATCTCTACCATCATTACTGGTTTCTCCTTCCATTATGTATGCTTTCTCCTTCCATTATGTATGCTTTCCACTCCAAGAGCATAGTGGGTGCTTTTACGTGCCACTGGCACGAAGGCCAGTCAGGTGGCACTGGCAACGGCCATGCTCAAAATGGTGTATTTTATGTGCCACCTCTACTAGAGCCACTCCAGCGGTACTGGCAATGATCTCACTTGAATGTTTTTTCCCATGCCACTGGCCCAAGTGCCAGGAAGGCGTTGCTGGTAACAATCACGCTCAAATGGTGCTATTTACGTGCCACCGGCACAGAAGCCAGGCAGCTGCTCTGGCAATGATCACGCTCGGATGGTGCTCTTAGCGCTCCACTGGTACAGGTGCCATCATGATTTCGAATTCACTTGCCCCAACAGGTTTTCGCAAGCCAAGTTCAGTGTTCAATGAAGGAGAGGTTGGCATGGGTGCCAGTCGTAGAATTTAGTTTGATTTCGATTCTTTTATCTTTTACCATTTTCAGTCATTTGACTGCAACCATACTGGAGCACTGCCAAAAGCAGAAATCCTATGATATTATTTAATCCCCATTACACATGTTTCATTTTCCAATAGGAATCACAAAATATTTACATATTATATAGACATGTAAATCTTCGCAATTCTTATTGGAAAATGAAACAGGTGTCATGGAGAATAAATAATACCAAAAATTTCCCATTTCCCATTTTCTTGTTTTGTTTATTCAACAACTCTACAAATAATATTTCCATATTCTTCAATTTTAATGTATATTTTAATTTACATACAACACTAATTATAGATACATATTAATTGTAATAATGGAATAAGTAGATGGTGCTTCAAAAGGAAACAGCTGGGACTTACTCTTATTACCTGTGTGTGTGCATGTGTGTGTGTGATGAGTATAAAGGGATAAGTTGTCTAGGTGGACACCATAAGAGTTCTCAATTATTGTCCAGGTTACAGCTGACCACATCACATGTGTCAGTCATTTTAACTAAGTAATTATGTGCTATAATTATTAGCTGTTAAATTAAAATAAAAGTTTGAAGATGCACCAATTTCCATATTCCTTGTAATAGTTTTGGATATATATGCATATATATATATATACATATATATATATATATATATATCTACACATGCATACATACATATATATATGTATGTATTACTCTTTTCTCTCTCTCTCTCTTTTACTTGTTTCAGTCATTTGACTGTAGCCATGCTGGAGCACTGCCTTTAGTCGAGCAAATTGACCCCGGAACTTATTCTTTGTAAGCCTAGTACTTATTCTATTGGCCTCTTTTGCCAAACCGCTAAGTGGCGAGGACATAAACACACCAACATCGGTTGTCAAGCAATGCTGGGTGGACAAACACAGACACACAAACATACACACACACATATATATGTACATATATATGACAGGCTTCTTTCAGTTTCCGTCTACCAAATCCACTCACAAGGCTTTGGTCGGCCCGAGGCTATAGTAGAAGACACTTGCCCAAGGTGCCACGCAGTGGGACTGAACCCAGAACCATGTGTTTGGTAAGCCAGCTACTTACCACACAGCCACTCCTGGTATCTGCTACGACTGCGGTTTTACTTGGCTTGATGGAACTTCTTCTGAAGCACAATATAATGCCAAAGGCCTTGGTCATTGCCTCTATGAGACCCAACACTCGAAAGCAACTCAGCCACTCTGCCTCCATGAGGCCCCACACTCAGAATGAACTCAACCACTTTGCCTTTGTAAAGGGTTTGCCATTAGAAAGAGAAACCTGGTGTGTGGGGACCATGTGAAAATAGACATTGGAATTTGGTGCAGTTTTCTCTGCCTTGCGACTTTCTCTCAAGAATGAGACTCAAATCTTAAATGATGATGCTGATAGTGATGACACTGAGGATGAAGTTGGCTGCGGTGACAACAACACTGACTGACTCCTAATTTTTCTGATATACTCTTTTACTCTTTTACTCTTTTACTTGTTTCAGTCATTTGACTGCGGCCATGCTGGAGCACCGCCTTTAGTCGGGCTAATCGACAACAGGACTTATTCTTTGGAAGCCTAGTACTTATTCTATCGGTCTCTTTTGCCGAACCGCTAAGTTACGGGGACGTAAACACACCAGCATCGGTTGTCAAGCGATGTTGGGGGGGACAAACATAGACACGCAAACATATACACACACATACATACACACACACACACACACACACATATATATATATATATATATATATATATATATATATATATATATATACGACGGGCTTCTTTCAGTTTCCGTATACCAAATCCACTCACAAGGCTTTGGTCGGCCTGAGACTATAGTAGAAGACACTTGCCCAAGGTGCCACGCAGTGGGACTGAACCCAGAACCATGTGGTTGGTAAGCAAGCTACTTACCACACAGCCATTTCTCTGTATCCTACATTTGTCTAAAAGTACTCACTCACCCGGTAAATAAATTTAGAATAAAACCAAGCACTCAAAGACTGCATAAGAATTTACAAAGAAATTAGATTGTATGTTGATTTAACTTAGCCATGTTAATTTCTTTCTGTTAAACAGATTCAAAGTTTACCTGTGTGAGTTGAGCAGAGCAGCTTCAGATAAAGTATTTTGCTGAAGAAGACAACATGCTTCCTGGTTTGGGAATTGAACCCATGGTCTAACAATTGTAAGTATATCACTCAACCGCAAGGCTGCGTGCCTTCACACACACATATACACATATATATATATTTTCAAATATGAATTAGCAGCAACACTAGTGTTGTAAACATTATTGACTACACAGGCTAAAGGTATGTGCTTTGTTTGTTCCCCAGTAGGCTGTGATTTGGTGCAGTGGAGATGATTCCCTGAAAGCAACAGGTGTTAAAACACCTGAAAGTCATACACAGGTGAGACAACTCACCCCAAATCCCATCCAGGTGTGATAGGGGTGATTTTCCTTATCTGTCTACCACACAGTCACTCCTACGCCTATATATATATATCTTGCCGTCTATGCCAAGTAAATTTTACATTATATGGTTTTGCATGCCTTACTATGAACCAATTAATGCTGTACTTCATTTTATCCTCCTTCAGTTGCCATACAAAATCTGCCAAAGATGTTGAATGTCTCTTATTGATCGTCTTAAAGCTGGCAACAGGGTTACGATAACAATTCTTAAAGAATCAGCCGTCTACCCAATGTAAACATATGGCCCTCCCCTTATGTGCCTGGTACATTTATATACAACATTTGTACTCATACAGAGATTCATCAAAGGACATTTTGATTTATCTCTGCATGAGCATCTATCGTATTTATCTCCATATAAAGGCAGTCCTGACTTGATTAACCGGCGTTTTTGCCGTGTTAGCTGTATCATAAGTATTTCTACTACTACAATTTGGCCGTAATTGGTGTTTACCAATGTGGTTTACATCTCCTTGGTTGGTATTTAGATGCAAATGTTCGCTAGATCCAGTAGGTGGGATATTGAACCTTTGCCGCATTTTGCTATTGTTTATGCGATGCATAAGCTGCTCTAAATTAGCAGAGTTGGCATACGATACCTTCATGGTGTGTCGATTAAAAATAGCATGATATCGCTTAAATTTAGGAAAACACCTGTTCAAAGCAACAAAAAATTTTCCAGCGATCCTGGTTGAAACATGCGAACCGAAAATCGGGTTGAACCAGGGGACATCCTGATCCCTATATCGGTTGTTTGGCTTATTTGATCGAGTGTGTTGTACAGGATTGGAACAAGCAGCTGGATTATTATGTCACATGTGTCTATGAATTTCCGTTGGTAGTTCATTGATATGACCAATTCTTTCTGGCCTGTATTTTTTATCTGAGTGAGTTCCTAAACCGTAACTTTGTGGTAGTGTACAATGTGCATCACAATTAGAGAAATTACCAGTGTTGTGTATGCCTGCTTCTTGTATATATATCGAATTTTTCCATGGTACCCAGCCCTAGCTAGAGCAGCATTATAATAAGATGCATGAGATTCAAAAATTTTATTCTTACCAGACAATCTAGAAATTCTTGTAGAAATATTCTCAACTACTCGCCATATAATCGAAGGTGGATGGTTGGAAGCTATGTTAATGTGCTTAATATGATCATTTGGCTTATGAAATGATTCAGATAATCCAGTATTAAGACAGGAGGTGCTGTCAAGAAAATTCACCTGACTGTTATCTTTATCCATAGTAATGTTTAATCCTAAATTTTTGAAAAGTCTAAAGAAATTTCTCCTATGCCTTTCTGACTGTACTTTGCTATTTCTGTCCAGAAAAAGATAAGGCATCATCCTTATATATCTAT
>NC_069009.1:5297568-5298018 GCF_001194135.2 Octopus bimaculoides
CATCATCATCATCATCATCATCATCATCATCATCCTGATCGTCGTTATCATCATCGTCGTCGTCGTCGTCGTTGTCGTCGTCGTCATCATCAACATCATCATCATCATCACCGTCATGTTCGTAGTCGTTTCATTCTCACAGCGGACATGCCGTCATTTTTATGCACGCATGCAAGTGTGCATCAGTGTTTGAGAGTGAAGAGTGTGTGCGTGTATGCGTAAGCGACTATGTATGTTTACTTGCACAGGAGTGTATAGAAGGGACTATGCATATATGTGTGTATATACATGTATATATATATAAACATAAATATATGTTCATATATATATATATATAAATACAAATACACACATATATGCATACATATATATATATATATATATATATATCTGTATATATATATACATACACATTGAAAAAATGCATATGCATTTATATATATATATATA
>NC_069009.1:5298509-5301225 GCF_001194135.2 Octopus bimaculoides
TATATATATATATATATATATATATATATATATATATATATATATTTATACATACACATGCACATACTCGTGTGTGTATTAATATGCATGTTCAAAAAAATATGTATACATATGAATTTATGCACACACATTATATATACATACATGTATACACATATATATATGTATGTATATGTAAATGTGGATATATATATATATGTATATGTAAATGTGTCTATATCTATATATATATATATATACATATATATCAGAGAAGAATAGCTGAAAGTGTTATACATGTATGTATGTATGTATATATGTATGTATATATATATGTATATATAAATAATATCCGCTTGCGATGAGTTTGATGTGAATAGTATTGGGTGTGCAAGGTAGGGGCTGGTCCTGCGAGTTTTATATCACATGACCAGGCTTGGAAATGAATCATCGTGCTACAAGGAAGAACTATCTTTTTGGATATTCTTTGGGAGTGTCTGCAGAGAGCCAGGCAGTAGCATAGAGGGAGAAAGAACTTGTGTTCCCGGAAACTTCCACCGGTGGGGCGAGATAGCAACTGGTGATGCTGTGATAGACGTTGTTGTATTGATGCTGTTGTTTAACCCCTGGTCAGTCCTGATCTGATCCAACAGGCTTCTGATCAAGCATGTTCCAGATGTGACACAGTGTATCTCGGACTACACCATCTTTACTCTCTCTTTTACTCTTTTACTTGTTTCAGTCATTTGACTGCGGCCATGCTGGAACACCGCCTTTAGTCAAGCAAATGGACCCTGGGACTTATTCTTTGTAAGCCTAGTACTTATTCTATTGGTCTCTTTTGCCGAACCACTGAGTTACGGGGACGTAAACACACCAGCATCGATTGTCAAGCGATGGTGGGGGGGGACAAACACAAACACACATCGAAACGCTTAGTTTAGAATAGGGGTAGCTGATGAAGGAAATATTCTCTATGTGGCCTGTTTGTTTTCTGTTTTCTGTTTATGTTCTGTTTTTCATTTTGTCCACGTTTTTTTGCGACGTCCTGTACCCAGATATGCATCTATATATACATGTAGATGCAGGTATGTACATACATGTACGTATATATGCATATACTCACATATTATTTCTATTATTATATATATATATATATACATATATACACGACAGGTTTCGTTCAGTTTCTGTCTACCAAATCCACTCACAAGGCTTTGGTTGGCCCAAGGCTATAGTAGAAGACACTTTCCCAAGGTGCCACACAGTGGGACTGAACCCGGAACCATGTGGCTGGTAAGCAAGCTACTTACCACACAGCCACTCCTGCGCCTATCAGATTAAAAAAGAGCTTTGTATATCTTAATTTTGAAAAATACAATAATTTTAAAAAAACCACATTATTTATGGGATGACCCAATATTTAGCCTTAAATTGAACCCTCAGCGAAATACATTTTCGTCAATTATATATATTAATAGTTGCTCAAAAACGCTGGCAGACCAGCAGAACTGTTAGCATGCTGGGCAAAATGCTGTTCAGCTTATATATGTACGCTTAGTAATATTTTTCTCATCTTTACATTCTGAGTTCAAATGTCACCAACGCCGACTTTGCCTTTCATCCTTTCTGGGTGAATAAAATAAATACCATTTGAAGATTGGGATCAATGTTATCACTTACCCCATGTCCTGGAACTGTTGGCCCTGTGTCAAAATTCCAAATAAATATTTACTCTGAAATATTTGACAGTAACTACGAAGTGTCAATATCTGGTGTATCAACAGCCATTATACAGGGTGTCCACAAAGTCTGGGTACATGGGGATTGACACTTACTTTAAGAAATTATTATTTCTTATAATTTAATTGTTTATGTTATGATTTTATTTACTCCATGTACCCACATGGGGATTAACACATACTTTGAGAAATTATTATTTCTTATATTTAATTGTTTATGTTATGATTTTATACTCCATGTACCCAGACCTTGTGGACACCCTGTATATTGGTTTCAAATTTTGGTACATGCCAGCTGTTTTGAGAAAGCTGTCTTAAGTCAATTACATCAATCCCAGAGCTCAGTCGTTGCTTGTTTTATTGCCCTTGGAAGGATGAAAAGCAAAGTTGATTCCAGTGGCATTTGAACTCAGAATGTAAAACTAGACCATATGCAGTAAAGTATTTAGCCTGGTATGCTAAGGATTCTACCAGCGCACCAACGTACAGTCATTACATATTGATAAATATATATATGTGTATATACTCATACATACATACATACATACATACTGGTCCTCGTGCTGGTGGCATGTAAAAGCACCCACTACACTCTCGAAGTGGTTGGCATTAAGAAGGGCATCCAGCTGTAGAAACTCTGCCAGATCAGATTGGAGCCTGGTGCAGCCATCTGGTTTGCCAGTCCCCAGTCAAATCATCCAACCCATGCTAGCATGGAAAGCAGACGTTAGACGATGTTGATATATATATATATAAATCTGAGGGTAGCAAACAAAATTTTAGAAATTCCATTTGCCACCAGTGGTCTAGTGAGGAGAAAAAATTAGTCAATAGACTATATATTATTCATTTAAAATACAGTGTACATTTAAACACATCAGAGATGTCCATAATAGGACATCTAACCCGCTACAAGGAGCAGTCAAAAACTCCAAACCAGAAATTAGGGATAATTTCGAAAGGGAATGAAAAATAAAAACATTTACCATCTATAT
>NC_069009.1:5301242-5302172 GCF_001194135.2 Octopus bimaculoides
TACATATATATATATATATACATATATATACATATATATGTAGATAGATAGATAGATAGATAGATGGATATGATGCTTCACCTTTGGGCTGAAAAATATAAAATTATATATATATATATATATATATATATATATGTATAAATATATATATATATACATGTAATGTATTCGATATATATAAATTATATACACAATATATATATAATAATTATAATATTGTATTATGTGTTCTTATGTATGTGGTTGTATGTGTATGTATATATAATTGCAACATGAATTTGCATGCCTGTGTGTTCATCATTTTGTGTATATATCTATATTTATATACATACACATTTCTATCTATCTATCTATATGTGTGTGTGTATGTATATATAGAGAGATAGATAGATAGACAAGCAGACAGACAGACAGATAGATAGATAGATAGATAGATAGATAGATAGATAGATAGATTGATTGATATACATACATACAAAGTATATATCGATAATTGATATATATAAATTTGTGTGTGTGTGTGTGTGTGTGTGTGTATTAACAGTACACATGAACTCGCACAATTGAAGATCTCCCTGTCCATTTACCCATTCCCAAAGAGTATTGTCCCACCCTGTCCGTTCCAAAGATGCCCCCCACCATGTGCCCAGCCCTGCTCCTCTCCCCTTACATGAAAGAAGCGTCGGACATTTCTAACAAATGATGTCGACTTTCTGGAATCATCTATTGTGATATACACACACACTTGTAGATGTATGTGGGATATGCATGTATATATATGTATATATATATAATAGATGTGTATATACACACACATATTCTCATACACACATATATGTCTATACTTATATGTGTATACACACTGACATACATATATGCATGTATGTATATGTATATATATATATATACATAAATTCACGTATATACATC
>NC_069009.1:5304464-5310893 GCF_001194135.2 Octopus bimaculoides
CACACACACACACACACACACACACATATATGCTGTTGTGTCTGGGGAGAATCATTCACTTTTAGTGTCTTATAGTTTAACACACACACCGATAAAATTTCCACTTATTTACAAAAACTCATACACACACACACACACTCAGACACATGCACACAAGGAGACAGTGGTAGGCACATACACACACATGGAAACACACATACACCTGAAAACACACGCACACATGCAAACACGCACACACACACACACATAAAAACACACTCTCACATAAAAACACAAACACACAAACACATGAATATATAGAATACATACGCACACACACACACACATACATGCATACACACAATTACATACATGCATACATATAAACATATATACATGTGTATGTGCACACACACACTGACCCACACACATGCACACAGACCAACAAGAAGAACACAGCTTGAATAATGGACAGTCAACAACAATTGGAAAAGTTGCAAAATGCAACGAAAATTTTAGGAAAATAAATAAGTAAATGAGTGGAAATCAAATGGGTGAGTGTGTTAAATAATAAGGCATTAAAAGAGAATGACTCTCCCCGGACACAACAGAATATGCTTCAACATACGAACTCACATAAAGAATGAACTTCACTATGATTTTCATAAGTTTGCGAAGGAGAGACAGGCCTCTCTATCCAGCTGGTAAGCTACTTCAGGCTGATGACGAGCAAAGACTCAGAAACATGTCCCTGAATGCTGGCTAGGCTGGGTGGGGGAGCTTGTCTCCCCTTCACAAACTTAAGGACACAGTAATTGGGTCAAGGCCGACAGGAAGCGGTCCAGCTTCCTAGGGCTAAACAGCAGTAGTGTATTCCCTTATTGGGATTGTCACATTACGTTGACAATATACTACAACTTTGTCGCTCCACTACTACTTAAATCTCTCTGAGAGATTTAGAAATATTATATTTCTAATTATATATATATATATATTCTTTTAATTGTTTCAGTTATTTGACTGCAGCAATGCTGGAGCACCGCCTTGAAGGGTTTTAGTCGAAGAATTCAACCCCAGAACTTATTCTTTGCAAGCCAAGTACTAATCCTATACATATCTTTTGTCAAACTGCTAAGTCACAGGGACATAAACACACCAGCATTGGTTGTCAAGCGATGGCGGGAAGGGGGAACACACAGACACAAAGACACATATAAATACACAGACACACACACACATGCATATATATATATATATGTTTGTGTCTGTATTTGTCACTTGACAACTGATGTTATATATATATTACAACAAAATTTTACATAGAGTTACCCAAGGTTTCGCACCAACAAAGCGAAGCCCTTGTGGACAGCTCATCAGATTCTATATGAAAACAAAATTTCAAAATATCTACATCGCAGACATAAGGAAACGCTCAGAACTCGAGGAATACAAAAAAAATCAAAAAACGTTAATGATGATGGGTTACTTCCCCTTAACCAGTGGGGAAAAAAAACAACTTTTATAGAGTTGAAGAGGCCTAACAAGCAAACGGGGTGATCCAATTTTCTAGTGCTTGAAGTGGATACATTTAAAAAACACTTCTTTACGGCTGTTTAATGCACCAAGTTCCTTATAGTCTTTAAGAATTTTGGTTCTCTTCATGATGCAGGTCTTGCAACAGCCACTTCCTTTAATATATGGACCTGAATAATCAATTGGTAAATTTCCATTGGATATCACATGGGGTCCTTGATCTTTGAGGTGACACACATTGCGGGCCAGGGACATGACAACCATCTTTCTGGGACACTGAAGAATGACCGAAGGCTGAAGGGGTCATCTTTGAGGCTACAGTGATACCTAGACCTAATTTTATTTTTATTATTTATGCGCCCTTTTAAAGCCGAGCCAGGCTCATGGGCCCGGTTTCCCGGTTTCTATGGCGTATGTGTTCCCCCCAGCTGGACGGGACGCCAGTCCATTGCAGGAAGAAAGAGTGAGAGAAAGTTGGGGCGAAAGAGTACAACAGGGTAATAACAGTAATGTGACATCAAGCAGCAATGTTATTAGCAGATTAACCAGGTCTCATGCCAATACAGTTCCAATGTCCAGAGATAATAACCAAACTGGGACCAGCATCACCGAAAATCACCATGGATAATCAACAGACTATAGATACAGATGGAATGACCAAGTCTGCTATGTAACGCCAGTACAAACACTGCACCTAGAAATAACGACCTATTATAGGCGCAGGAGTGGCTGTGTGGTAAGTAGCTTGAGTCCCACTGTGTGGCACCTTGGGCAAGTGTCTTCTACTATAGCCTCGGGCCGACCAAGGCCTTGTGAGTGGATTTGGTAGACGGAAACTGAAAGAAACCCGTCGTATATATGTATATATGTGTGTATGTATGTGTATATATGTTTGTGTGTCTGTGTTTGTCCCCCCACCATCGCTTGACAACCGATGCTGGTGTGTTTACGTCCCTGTAACTTAGTGGTTCGGCAAAGGAAACCGATAGAATAAGTACTAGGCTTCCAAAGAATAAGTCCTGGGGTCAATTTACTTGACTAAAGGCGGTGCTCCAGTAAAAGAGAGTAACCAGAACCAATGACTTGGAGGAGGTATTTGCCATTCCCAGTTCCACCACCTTAGATGAGGACCAAACACTTACCCGGGAGTGTGAATAGAGCCACATCTCATGTTTATAAATGTATTGGTTTGGTGAGTACTTCATTCAAGAAATGTTTCCTTGATCACCAGTCATCCTTCAGTGTCCTAGAAAGACGGTTTGTCATGTCCCTGGTCTGATGGATGGAAGAACATCGTTTGTCTTGAAACCAAAAATGGTTATTTTCCGATGGCATGCAGGTGTCAATGAATGGTTGAATGATCAAATCCAGTCTTCTTTGGTAGTTCCTCAACAGTTACGATGGCATTTTGTTCCACCAGGGTTTGCAGGATGTCTTTAGTGAACTCTACAGATCTTCCAGGACAAAGCTTGTCTTCTAGGCTGTAGTTTCTGGCTTGGAATTTCTGGAACCATTAATTTTCTTTACACTGGCTAACGCTTATTGTCCAATCCCCATATACTGCATTAATATTCCTTGCACACTTTCTGTTGTTTTGTTGCCTTTATTGAACTCATAAAGCAAATTATGCCAAATATGTTCCTTTATCACTTCCATTTCATTTTGAAAAAATAACTGTTTAAATTGAACTGCACTCTTCAAAACTTGCACTAAGAATAAGTACAAGGTAAAACTACTACCTGCTTTTATAGCAAGTTGATGCAGGTAGTTTATCCTATCCCCCTCTGACTTTTAGTTTATGCAACTGAAAAAAACCGCATTATTTATGGGATGACCCAATATATATATTTGTGCGTGTTTGTGTATTTATGAATATATGTGTGTATGTGTATAGATAGGTGTATGTATATATATATGTGCATATGTGTGTATATATATATATGCATGTATATGTATATGCGTATATATATATATATATATGTGTGTGTATATATATATATATATATATATATATATATATATATACATATATATATATGCATGTGTATATATGTAGATGTGTATGTATGTGTATGTGTATATATGTATATATGTCTGCATATATGTGTGTATGTTGTGTTTTTATATATATTTGCGTATATATGTATGTGTATATATATGTCTGCACACACACACATACAGACACACATCCACACATACATGCTCAGAGCTTCTCTAAAGCCATACACGTGGTCAGTTGTACACAGACAGACATCAGGTCAAATATAAACAGTGTTTAATTTAAAGATAACACAGGACCGGGAATGGAATTGGTTTCTAAAAACATTGACGGATTTCTTTAACATCTTTATTGGCAACTCCTGTAAATGGTAATATCGCGGAGGTAATTGGAGACAGAGAAAGAGAAGCAGGCAGATGAATACATTGCAGAACGAGGGACAGACTGATGGATCTATAGATGAATTATGAGGTAGATAGTAAGATATATACATACATGCATATACACACACACACACACACTTACACACACACATATATATATGGTGAGAGAGAGAGAGAAATAGATAGATGCCTAGGTTGTGAGATAGATCGGTGTGTGGATGGATAGATTGAGAGACATACCAAAAGATCAACAGATGGTTAGATGCTTAGCGAGAGAGAGAGGGACAAATGGTGTCAGGCAGATATATAGACAGATAAAGAAACTGAGAGATAAATTGAAAAATAGATAGGTAGATAGTTAGATAGATAGGGAAATAGATAGATAGATTGATTAATACGCAGTCTGACAGATAGGTAAGTTGAAACATTGCTGGAACATCTCTGATCATAGATCTGGTGGTTTAGAACTAAATGAAAGTTAAAACAAAAATCAGCCTGACGTCTTAAAGGGAACCGAATGCAAGAGACAATAAAGAAATCAGCCAGAAGAGAGTATATCTATCTGTTTATCTATTCATCCATCCCTCTATCTGTCCATCCATCCATCTATATATGTCTGCATGTATGTATGTATGTATGTATGTATGTATGATTGTGTATATGCATGTGTTTATGCATGTACGTATCTATCTATCCATCTGTCCATTTATCTATCTATCTATCTATCTATCTATCTATCTATCTGTCTATCTGTCTGTCAGTCTGTCTGTCTATCAGTCCATCTATCTAACTATCTATTTGTCCATATCTATTTATCTGTCTATCTATCTATCTATCTATCTATCTATTTATCTGTCTGTCTGTCTGTCCATCCATCCATCCATCTGTTTGTTCGTCTGACCATCCATCCATCTGTCAATCTCTCTATCTATCTATCTATCTATCTGTCTATCTGTCTATCCGTCTGTCTACTTGACCGTCTGTCTGCTTGACCGTCTGTCCACCCATCTATCTATCTGTCCATCTATCTATTTATCTATCTATCTACCTATCTATTTTTCAATTTATCTCTCAGTTTCTTTATCTGTCTATCTATCTGTCTATCTCATGTATCTATCACCTTCTTTTCGTAGGTTTTTCTTTCCACGGATAACCTCCCCATTTATTGGGAATTTTCTGTATTATTTCGTATTTTTTGTAAATACCCCAAACGTTTTGCGATGTTTTTTTTCATCGTTGTCCCCACTTTTGTTTTTTTTTCTGCTTTGTTTTCGCCCCCCCCCTCGAAAAGAAAAAACTCTACATTTGTATTTTGTCCCCTCTGTGTTGAGCCCTGTGTGGCTAATAAAGAAACCTATCTATCACCTATATAACTACCAATCTATCACCTCTCTGTCCATTTATCTATCTATCTATTTTTCAATTCATCTTTGTCAGTCTGTCTGTCTATAAATCTATGTATCTGTCTTACGACGTAGGGTTCCAGTTGATCCGATCAACGGAACAGCCTGCTCGTGAAATTAACGTGCAAGTGGCTGAGCACTCCACAGACACGTGTACCATTAACGTAGTTCTCGGGGATATTCAGCGTGACACAGAGTGTGACAAGGCTGGCCCTTTGAAATACAGGCACAACAGAAACAGGAAGTAAGAGTGAGAGAAAGCTGTGGTGAAAGAGTACAGCAGGGTTCACCACCATCCCCTGCTGGAGCCTCGTGGAGCTTTAGGTGTTTTCGCTCAATAGACACTCACAACGCCCGGTCTGGGAATAGAAACCGTGATCCTATAACTGCGAGTCCGCTACCCTAACCACTGGGCCATTGCGTTTCCACCTTAATGTATAATGTAGCAGTTAATATTAATTGCTCTAGTTGTTGATTAGCTGTAAGACAATCCTAATCCAGACAAGTCTATGATCAAAGATGGCCTAACTGTGACCATCCCAACTTTTGTTCAAGCATCATATATACTAACATCGATTCAGAACCATATTTGGTTATGTGCCAGATTAAAGCTAATACACATATAAGTACTTTGTATTGTATATTTGAAATTCTTCACTTTCCATTCCAGCTTTCGAATAGAAATTGTCAGAGATCTTTATCATATAATTTTTTTAATTTTTTTATCAAACATTTTTGTGAGTAATAAATTGTATCTTCTGTTGTCTATCTATCTATCTATCTCTGTCTTGATTGATTGATCAACCTCTCTGTCTCTGTTTCTCTCTTTCTCTCTCTCTCTCTCTCTGATTGTCTGTCTGTTTATCTTATATATCTGTCTGTTACTCTATCTGTCAATTATCTATCTATCGATCTATTTATCTCTCTAATTATCCATCCATCCATCTACCTATCTATCCATTTATCTATTTATATGTGTTTGTCTATCTGTCAGTCTATCTCTCTGTCTGTCTGTCTATCTATCTATCTGTCTGTCTATTTGTCTGTCTGTCTGCCTATCTGTCTGCCTGCCTGTCTATCTGTCTGACCATTCATCTATCTGTCTTTCTGTCTATCTGCAAATCTAACTATC
>NC_069009.1:5310903-5313376 GCF_001194135.2 Octopus bimaculoides
TGCACCCACCCACCCACTTATACATCCATCCATCCATTCATCTGTCTATCTGTCTTTCTGTCTGTCTATCGATTTCTCTATCTATCTGTCCACCTATCTGTCTGTTTGTCTTTCTATTTCTCTATCTATTTATCTGCATAAATGTACTCATATCCAGTGCTATCTTTAATTTCTATGGAAAATCTGTAGAGATATCTTTGGAATGTGATTTTAATAGTACTTCTAACACAGGTAGGACATACCATTGACTTATAAAACTATCATGTATCGAACTCCTAATCAATATAAACAAATGTTGTACATTTATTTAAATAATTAAAAACTGCCTGTCACATGGCATGCACGAATTTTATGTGAACTTGTTCATCTTTTTTTTTATATATATTGCAATCAAAATAAACGGGGACGCACAATTGATTCCACCTCTACAGGATTACAGTTGATGTTGTTACCCCCTCTAATACATTCTGCTGTTTGTTGTGCTTCCCCTGCGGCAAGATAGAAATTCATGGTTTATGGTTATTTGATACTTGTTCCTATAACTGTGCTTATGAAATAAGCAACTGACAAAACTTGACAATGATTTCGCCGACAGAGCAAAGGAAATCTTTTGGTGACATAAATTTATAGTCGATCGAAAATGTCTCAACCTGGCTCATAGCTTTTGAAATAAAAACTTACATCATCATCATCATTTAACGTCCGCTTTCCATGCTAGCATGGGTTGGATGATTTGACTGAGGACTGATGAAACTAGATGGCTGCACCAGGCTCCAATCTGATCTGGCAGAGTTTCTACAGCTGGATGCCCTTCCTAACGCCAACCACTCCGAGAGTGTAGTGGGTGCTTCTACATGCCACCGGCACGAGGGCCAGTCAGGCGGTACTGGCAACGGCCACTCTCGAAATGGTGTATTTTACATGCCACCTGTACAGGAGCCAGTCCAGCGGCACTGGCAACGGTCTCGCTTGAATGTTTTTTTACATGCCACCTGCACAGGAGCCAGTCCAGCGGCACTGGCAATGACCTTGCTCGAATGGTTTTTTTACGTGCCAGGAAGGTGACGCTGGTAACGGTGTTACGTGGACGAATTAAAAGATAACCTACAACATACTGACCAAAGCCCTTTGGCGATGAGATTCATTTCTTTGGTAGGAATACAAATATTGAAAATTATCCAAGATATTGATACCCTGAAGAATATTATGGAAATGACTTACAGTGACCTAAAAAATTCGTTTCTAGATCATGTTGCTCCTTCAAAGAAACTGATATTAACTGAAAGAATAAAATTTCGTGATGGCACCTGTGCCAGTGGAGTGCTAAGAGCACCGTCTGTGCGTGATCGTTGCCAGAGCAGCTGTCTGGCTTCCACGCCAGTGGCACGTAAATAGCACCATTTGAGTGTAATTGTTACCAGCGTCGCCTTCCTGGCACTTGTGCCGGTGGCATGGGAAAAGACATTCAAGCGAGGTTGTTGCCAGTGCTGCCGGACTGGCTCTTGTGCAGGTGGCACATAAAATACACCATTTTGAGCGTGGCCGTTGCCAGTACCGCCTGACTGGCCTTCATACTGGTGGCACGCAAAAGCACCCACTACACTATCGGAGTGGTTGGTGTTAGGAAGGGCATCCAGCTGTAGAAACTCTGCCAAATCAGATTGGTGCCTGGTGTAGCCATCTGGTTCGCCAGTCCTCAGTCAAATTGTCCAACTCATGCTAGCATGGAAGGTGGACGTTAAACGATGATGATGATGATAGTGATAGTCAACAACCCAATGAGTCAATTTTGAATGTCTGTAAATGATTGGCACCACGTGGAATGCATTGGAGACGCTTGTCTTACAGTGAAATGAGGAAGTCAGCAATTCCTCCGTACTTTCAGAATAATTAAAGGTGACTGCAGGTATGATCTGCTAGGCTGTGATCTGCTCAATGATGAAACATGAAGAAATATTCCCTTGATTGGAAACGGATGAGGGTAGGCAACAGGAAGGGCATCCAGTCATAGAAAATCTGCCTTAGTAAACACCATCTGATCCATGCAGAGATGGAAAAGTGGATGTTAAAATAGCCTTGATGAGGTGTTATGAACTGATGTGTGTGTGTAAAGGGCAATTCCATGCAAAAGGAGACAAAAACTGAAAAATTATAATAAAACTGTGCTTTTTTTTTCATTTATGCAGGGCTATTGTCATGTGACCAGGGCAGCCATATTGGATCCAATCTAGAAGATGTCAATTTGACTGCAGAAACAGAAGGTAGGTGTATCCATTTCCATCCTAGAAAAAAATTAACTTTCTGTCTTGCAAAGATGTATTTTCAGGAAGAACTAGAGTAGAACTACAGTTTGGCAGTGTTATTTTTTAGAAGATTATCCTGTTTGTCAGCAAAATCAGAATTTACTGTAGCCATTAGAATCTGTTGATTCTATCTATCTATCTTTGGCATTATTAGTTTAGTCCCCAAGGTC
>NC_069009.1:5314251-5315233 GCF_001194135.2 Octopus bimaculoides
TATATATATACATGAACATGATCGTTACCAGCGTAGCCTTCCTGGCACATGAAAAGACATTCGAGCAAGGTCGTTGCCAGTGCTGCTGGACTGGCTTCTGTGCAGGTGGCACGTAAAATACACCATTTTGAGCATGGCTGTTGCCAGTACCACCTGACTGGCCTTCGTGTGGGTGACACGTAAAAGCACCCACTACACTCTCAGAGTGGTTGGCGTTAGGAAGGGCATCCAGCTGTAGAAACTCTGCCAAATCAGATTGGACCCTGGTGTAGCCATCTGGTTCGCCAGTCCTCAGTCAAACCATCCAAGCCATGCTAGCATGGAAAGCGAATGTTAAACGATGATGATGATGATGATATATATATATATATATATTTTTATATGTATGTGTGTTTTATTTTCTTATGTATAATAGCCACTAATCTCTTTGTTGATGGCGGAATATGGTTACCGTTCCTCAGCTGAAGGTATTACATTATGGTGATTGTGTTTTGGGAAAACAAACGAACAACGAAGAGGAATTGGATTCGCAATTCCGTTCTTGAAGAATAATTTTCCAAGAATTTAATGAAATTTCTGGAGATGCACAATGAAAAAATTTTTCCCCGAAATTGAACAAATTTAATGGTAGATAACATGTAGATAATACTAATATTAACAACAACAACAATAATAATAATAATAATAATGATGATAATAATGATAGTAGTAGTAATAAGTTTGTATAAAACAAAGCAGTAGCATAAATAATAATAACAATAATAACATTAATAATGATAACAATAATAATAATAATAATAATAATAATAATAATAATAATAATAATAATGTAAAGATTAAATTATATATACAATATCGGAAATGAAAAATAAAAATATGTAAAAAAAAAACACAAAACAAATAGTGAAAGACAATTTAAATAGAAACCAAACGAAAGCTATTTGGTGAATTGATAGGTGGTGATGATGTTCAAGAGGTGGAG
>NC_069009.1:5317548-5319463 GCF_001194135.2 Octopus bimaculoides
GGGAGGGGGGAAGAGTAAAGGGGTAGAGAGAATAAGAGGAGGAGGAGGAGGTGGAGGAGATGGAAGAAGTTGAGACAATCTCCGAACAAGTCAAAAGAATTGGAAGAAGAATTGGAAGAAGAAGAAGAATTGGAAGAAGAAGAAGAAGAATTAGAAGAAGAAGAATTGGAAGAAGAAGAAGAAGAAGAAGAAGAAGAAGAATTGGAAGAAGAAGAAGAAGAAAGAAAAAGAAGAAGAAATAAGAAGAAAAAGAAGAAGAAAGAAGAAGAATTAGAAGAAGAAGAAGAAGAAGAAGAAGAAAGAAAAAGAAGAAAAAGAAGAAGAATAATTGGAAGAAGAAGAAGAAGAATTGGAAGAAGAAAAAGAAGAAGAAGAAGAAGAAGAAGAAGAAAAAGAAGATGATGTTGATGATGACATCACTGTGATGACAATTTCGGAAAGACTGCAATAGACTGAGAGAGTCCACATCCCCATTAACACAGGGTGGGCAAATCTTTTTCAACAGACCATCTCTGGGTTTGTTGAGCTCTAATTAGCTCACTCGCGATCTAATTAATACATTGGGCTACAGACGACAGCTACTGAGCTGGAAGTAAAGGCACAAGGCTTGATGTAATGATTGCATTGTTCAATTAAATGGAGCCACTTGAAACAGTCGTACTGTATCACCTCTGGATATCCTCTTCCTTATTTTGATTTTATATATATATATATATGTATGTATGTATCTATGTGTGTGTGTCTGTGCTTTAGCCCCATCACTGCTTGATAATGTGTTAGTGTGTTTACATTCACGTAACTTTGTGGTTTGGCAAAAGAGACCAATATAATAAGTACTAGGCTTAAAACAAGAAATAAACCCTGGGGTCAGTTTGTTGAACTGTGCTCCAGCAGGGCCACAGTCAAGTAGCTGAAGTAAGTAAGAGAATAAAAAAATGAAACATATATACATGCACAAACACACACACACACACGCCTATATAGGTGTGTTATTTCTTTACTACCCACAAGGGGCTACACACAGAGGGGACAAACAAGGACAGACAAACGGATTAAGTCGATAATACCGACCCCAGTGCGTAACTGGTACTTATTTAATCGACCCCGAAAGGATGAAAGGCAAAGTCGACCTTGGCGGAATTTGAACTCAGACGAAATACCGTTAAGCATTTCGCCCGGCGTGCTAATGTTTCTGCCAACTCGCCGCCTATATAGGTGTGTATATGTGTGTGTTAATTGGTTCTTAAAGCTGTAGCTCTGGTGTTTCCCTTGTACACTGCAGATTCTTCAGACAATTAAAACTGGGTGGTTAGACACATTATAACATCGTCCAAACAAAGGAAGCATTATAAAAAGGAAAAAAATAGTATGTCTTCTCACTCAATGATAGTAATAACAGTGAAAGTCTTCGTAATATAATAAATTAAAAATATTGATGAAAAAAATATCAATGAATTTAATGGCAACCCTGATATTAATAATAGAAATGATTGCCACATCAACAAGAAGAAGAGCAACAATAACAACATTGGCAAATGGGTTTGAGATATACAGGACAATGATTCATGCACGGTTGACAGGTTATACACATAGTTATACATGTGTGCACATGTTTCCACACACATGAATTTGAATATACGTACACATGCATATAGAGTGTGCAAGCTTGCTTATACTGACATGAGATTCTAAAGACAAGATTCTGAACATGTGCACCTATATGTGCTGATGTGCACACATGCACGCCCAACCATTTGTATAACGGATGCTCATGCACATAGTCACATACCCACATGTGTGCACATTCATATGCACACTGACATGTACCAAAGTACAAACACACGCAAATATATGTTATATATAAATACATACATGCATATATATATATATATATATATATATATATATATATATA
>NC_069009.1:5320962-5321788 GCF_001194135.2 Octopus bimaculoides
CGTTGAAGGACGTAGGCTTGAAACATAAAAGACTTTCTCACCTTCCTGAGCATTAAGCTAATATACCTGCTTGTTGTTTATACACCTGTCTTCATTTTTTGTTTTTCTGTAAATTTCAATTATATATATATAAAGTCTTTATTCGCTCTCTGTTTCTGTTCCGTTGAAGGACGTAGGCTTGAAACATAAAAGACTTTCTCACCTTCCTGAGCATTAAGCTAATATACCTGCTTGTTGTTTATACACCTGTCTTCATTTTTTGTTTTTCTGTAAATTTCAATTATATATATATAAGGATAACCTCGGCAGAATTTGAACTCAGAACATAGCGACATATCAAATACTGCTAACTATTTTGCCCAATGCATTAACATTTCTGCCAGCTCGCTGCCTTTCAGTTTCCATCTACCAAATCCACTCACAAGGCTTTGTTCAGACCAAGTCTATAGTAGAAGGTACTTTCCTAAGGTGCCATGCAGTGGGACTGAACTCAAAACAACATGGTTGTAAAGCAAGCTTCTCAACCACACACCCATCCTGCATGTATGATACTATTCTACCAACCCTGGAAGTATAGAATGCAAAGTTGACTTCATTTGAATTTGAACTCAAAGCACAGAGAGTCAAATGAAATACCATGATGCATTGTGCCAATTACACTAACAACCCTGTCAATTCGGCGCCATTCAAGGAATAACTTAATTTTGACAAATTTCTGAACTAAATCTGGACTTATTTTCCAACATATAGAAAGGAAATACAATGATACATACATCTATATACATACATACATATGTACATATATATATATATATATATATATATA
>NC_069009.1:5322385-5323040 GCF_001194135.2 Octopus bimaculoides
ATATATATATATATATATACCTGTACAAATACTCATATAGAAAGATACATATACAAATATATATATGTATGTATAAGCATATAACTATATAATATATATATATATATACACACTCTCCCTAACAAACACCCACATACCCACGCAAAAGTATAACATAATTATTTAGTTTGACTTTCATCTCAGACAAATCGGAATGCTTTGCCGTCATCATAGCAACCGATTCTTATCAACACTGGAACTGAATAAGACTACAAAGATAGACGTCGCAGAAAAATGGCTGATACCATTTCATGCAATAACTAAATTTCTACCAATTCGAGGACTAAATCTAGACAATGTGGACATGTTTTCTAAATTTATATGTATGAAATGGAATTATATTTATATATGATTATGTGAAATATGATTATGTATATGTATGTATAGTGTGTATATAAATGCAGTATGTGTTTGGTATATAATGGGATAACTTAGTTTAGCTTTCATCTCCAGCAACTTCAATGCTTTGTCGTGTGTTTGTGTGTGTGCGTGTGTGCTTCTATATATGTGTGCATGTTTCAATGTATATATATGTGTGTATATATGTACATGTATATGAATATATGTATATGTTTATATATATATATATATATATGTGTATGTATATGTGTGTATA
>NC_069009.1:5323856-5325250 GCF_001194135.2 Octopus bimaculoides
ATATACACACACATATATATACAACAGAAAAATCGTCCTGAAGGGATTCAGATGACCAATGCACGCATTGAAAAGTGGATGTAAAAATAACACAAATGAAGTTGCTGGTGACGACAGAGAGGCAGAAAGTGCATCAGATGGATTCTTTCAGTTTCCATCTACCAAATCCATTCACAAGTCTTTGGGTGACCTTGAGCTATAATAGAAGACATTTGCACAAGGTGTGTAATAGGATTGAACTCACAACCATGTCGTTGCAAAGCAATATTCTTTACCTGAAAAATGTTTATGGAGACAATTTCTTTTTCTAATGTTGCAACAGGTCTTTGAGGACATCTAGTAAAATTGTGGTACCAGTATTCCATATTAGTTTCAAACTTTGGTAAAATGCTAGCAATTTCAGGAAAGGGGTTAAGTCGATTAGCTTAACCCCAGTGCTCAACTTGGATCTATTTAATTGACCCTGAAACGATGAAAGGCAAAGTTGACCACAACAGGATTTGAACTCAGATTGTGGATGAAATGCTACTAGGTATTTCGTCTGACATACTCACAGTTCTACCAACTCGCTGCCCTAAAATAATAATAATTATAATGAACACTCAATGAGTGCATACCTCTGCTAAGGCAACACCAACATCCTCTCATTGATTAACTGGAGATGATTTTTAAAATGAGAATATCTGAAATAAACTCAACTGCTCTCACAAATGAGAATACTAAAAATGAACCTGACCGTTCTCAAAAATTAAGTAAAAAACAGGAAAAATAATCCAGAATCCTTGTCCAGTACTGGATCAATCCCCAAATCTAATCAGTTTGTGCCAGTCACAAGGCCAAATATCCCTGAGAGTTTCATTTGAATCCATCCAGCAGTTCTTGAGATATCTAGTCCATGGACAGACAAACAAACATGAGTGAAAACAATACCTCCACCTTTGCTAAGGCAGCGGTAATAATAATAATAATAATGATAATAATAATAATAATAATAATAATAATAATAATATATAGCAAGAGCATTCTGAAAGTGCAAACCTCTGCCAAGGTAACACCAGTGTCCTCTCAACAATAAGCCGGAGATGATTTTTAAAATGAGAATATCTGAAATAAACTTGATTGCTCTCACAAACAAGAATACTAAAAATGAACCTGACCGCTTTCAAAAATTTAGTAAAAAAAACAGGAAAAATAATCCAGAATCCTTGTCTGGTACCAGATTGATCCCCAAATCTAATCAGTTTGTGCCAGTTACATGGCCAAATATCCCTGAAAGTTTCATCTGAATCCATCCAGCAGTTCTTGAGATATCTTGTCCACAAACAAAAAAATAAGCAAACACAACTGAAAACAATACCTCTGACTTTGCTAAGACAGAGGTAATAATGGTTTCA
>NC_069009.1:5327180-5330221 GCF_001194135.2 Octopus bimaculoides
ATATATATATATATATATATATATATATATATATATATATATACACACATACATGTCTCAATATATACACAAATATATATACTCATATCTTCATATATACGTGTTGCATATATATATCTACATCTATATCTATCTATCTATCTATATATATATATATATATGCAACACATATATAAGAAGATATGAATATATATATTTGTGTATATATTGAGACATATATGTACGTATATGTGTGTGTATGTGTGTATACATTACATGCATAGACACACATAGCTGTCAATATATAAATATATTATATATACATGCACGCATGTATATATAATACAAAAATATACACACTCTGACACATTGAAATGCACACAGAAAAATCATCACCAGCGTCACCACACCACCCATGCCCTACACGATGTAATTTCACAAAATTTCATTAAAACAACATGGAGCGTCACAGTAAAATCTGTCTGTGTGTCTTTCCGCCTGCCTGCCTGTCTCTCTGTCCGTCTGTCTGCCTCAGTTGGTTTCTTTATATATTCGTCTTTCACCTATTCAGCATGTGCATCTATTTATCTCTTATTGTCTACGTGTTTCAGTCATAAGACGGTGATCATGCTGGGGCACTGCATTGGAGAGTTTTTAGTCAAATGAACCAATCCCAGTACATATTATGGTTTTTTTTTTCTTTTAAACGCTGGTGTACAATGATCGGTGTTATATAAGACATCCAGCTGTAGAAACCATGCCAAAAGAGAAAGTAGACTTTAGTGCAGTCGTATTGTGTAGCTGTTCCTGTCAAGCCATGGAAAACAGAATTAAATAAATAAATATGATAATATAAATATCATCATCATCATCTTCATTTGATGTCCGTTTTCCATGCTGGCATGGGTTGGATGTTTTGACAAAAACCGGCCACCTGAAGAGTTGCCCGGGCTCTGAATATTTTCACATGATTTTCATAGCTGGATGCTCTTCCTAATGCCAACCACTTTATGGAGTGGACTGGGTGCTTTTTAGGTGGCACAAGCACTAGTGAGGTCTGCTTTGGCATGGTTTTCACATCTGGATGCCCTTCCTAATGCCAACCAGTTTACAGAGTGTACAGGATGCTTTTGCAACATCACCAGCACAAGTACTTTTAACATGGCACCAGTACAAGTGCTTTTAGGTAGCATCTAATTTTCTTTATAAGCACCGACTGAAACGGCCATAAGAAATGTTATGTTAAATATTGTATTTACCCCGTAAAATGAAAACAAAATTAAAAAAAAGAGGGGACATTTTACAAATGCAAAAAGAAAATGTTTTAGTTACTGCTTTCAAAGACAAAAGACAGATTTTATTTCTGTCTTCTAATGAACAACCTGGTGTTGACACTGAGGGGAAAAACCCTAGTGAATATTTGTTATAACAAATATATGGGTGGGGTTGATAAATCTGACCAATATCGGGCATATTACCCAGTTGGTCAACTTGGGAAGAAATGGTGGACGTACATTTTGTGGTTTTTAGTTAATTTAGCTATTGTAAATTTGTATATTGTATATGTAAAAAGCCACAAAGTACCTCCGCCACCAAAGGACTATGACTACTTGAAATTTCGGGTTGATATTGCATCTCAGTTACGTGAGGGCTTTTCTTCTAGAAAGCACAGAACTGGGAGAAAAGCAAAATTAACCGAGGTGGATGTCAACAGAGGAAATATTGACTTTCATAAAGTCAAAAAGATAAATGGAAGGAAAAAAGTTTGCAGACTGTGTTCGCTGCAAAAAAGAAAAACTGCAAAAGGATATCAGATTGAGACTTCGTATACGCGTCCCTTTTGCAAAGTGCCCTTGTATAAAGGGTGCTTTGGGCAGTTTTATGACAGAAATATGTCATAACTATATAATTTTGTATATTCGTTTTCATTTTATTATAAGTAATATGTGAAAGTGAGAAATACATATTAATTTTCAGTATGTTACACACCTGTATTCACCTTTGTTGCACCTGTTAATGAGATTTTTTTTATTAGATGCATTCTGTTACGTTAATGAATTCGTTAAATTGTATAAGAGTACATAGCCAATGGTATACTGACTAGTAAAAGAGTTTTGTACTTTATTTTCAATGAAAACGTTTCAATGAAATATAGAAAAAGAGTAAAATCTTCTACTGATTACACCTGTATTTTAATTAATTCAAGTTAATGTACTTCATCGTTGAAAATGTAAAATCATTGATAGTTGACATCTGGGATAATTTTAGTAGCAAATCAAACAGGTAAGATGTATTTTATGAATTTTAGTGTTTATTCATAATGTTATTGTTTTTACACCTGTTAATTAAATTTACCTGGCCCTAAAAGTCAAATTTAATCACGAAGATCAGCTAAAATTACGTAACTATAAACCACTGGCATATAAGCACCCATTTACAAAATTTCAAATCTGTATGTAGAAAATTAACAAAGTTACAAGCAAATATTGTGGACACCCTACTTAACCTGAATAAATCAAAATTAACGTGAACAGATAAGCATTACATTTGACAAATGAATTTGAACTCTAAAGGGTTAAATTGGAATTCCAGGTAAACATTTTATTCGGTTATTACCTATACCCTATGAGCATAGTGCAAAAAAGTTTTTTTTATATATACACATGCTGATATATGACCTACGTTGGACTCCTTATTTGCATAATCACCGAACCTGGCGCTTAACTATGGTCTGTCCATATCACTTACTCAGCATTACCTGACACCTTTGTGGTCTTATTGACACCATTACTTCTCATAACCTCAATATATATATTTATGTATATGGGCACAGGAGTGGTTGTGTTGTAAGAAGCTTGCTTCCCAACCACATGATTCCGGGTTCAGCTTCACTGCATGGCACCTTGGGCAAATGTCTTCTATTATAGCTGTAGGCTGACCGAAGCCTTGTGAGTGGATTTGATAGATGGAAACTAAAAGAAGCCCTGAAGAGATGTTGGCGTGAGCTCCCACTCCGGCATCCGAAACTCAGAGTTTTTTACAGATATATATATATATATATA
>NC_069009.1:5334701-5338870 GCF_001194135.2 Octopus bimaculoides
GGACTTATTCTTTAGAAGCCTAGTACTTATTCTATTGGTCTCTTTTGCCGAACCGCTAAGTTACGGGGACATAAACACACCAGCATCGGTTGTTAAGCGATGTTGGGTGGACAAACACAGACACACAAACACACACACACACACATATATATATATATATATATACACATATACGACGGGCTTCTTTCAGTTTCCATCTACCAAATCCACTCACAAGGCTTTGGTCGGCTCGAGGCTATAGTAGAAGACACTTGCCCAAGATGCCACGCAGTGGGACTGAACCCGGGACCATGTGGTTGGTAAGCAAGCTACTTACCACACAGCCACTCCTATATATATTTTTTTGTATTTATGTGCTCTCTGAGTGCATTCCACTGATGAAGGCAGAGCATTTCTTATGTGGAGCCAGAAATTCTGGGATCTGTTTTCCATGTTGACGTTAAGCCCACGTCTGATCTTATATTGAAATCTTCTACGTTCCCTATGTCAACTATTACCCATCAAGATGTTATATTTGGTTTGGCAGAGATTTTACCTGGCTAAAGCCATCGTTATGGGAATTTCCATTCAAATGCCCAATTGAGCTCACAAAAATCTATGCCAACTGAGAATTATCAAGTTTTCAAAAAATTCCAGACTTATTTGAACTTCAGGGCATGTGATCTAGCTATGTGCCAAAAATCATTAAAATCAGTTGAACGGTGTGGGAGGAGTTAGAGTAACCCTGAACACTCTCACAGACACCATTACACATTTATGTATATAGATATAAATACATATATATATATATCTTTACGGAGATGCACTTGCATAGCAAGTGACCTGATCTGAGATCGTGTGCTGGAACGAAAACAATTGCAGCGTGGAAGGTGTTTATAAGCCATTTAAAATAACACACAAAATCCGTTAGATTCACTTCAACATTTAAATTTAATTTGTCAAAATATTTTCGTCGGTTTGAGACCGCTACCTGTTCACAGCACAGAATTTTGTCAGTGAACAGGTCGCGGTCTCAAAGCGACGAAAATATTTTGACAAATTAAATTTAAATGTTGAAGTGAATCTAACGGATTTTGTGTGTTATTTTAAATGGCTTATAAACACCTTCCACGCTGCAATTGTTTTATATATATTTATATATAGTTGAAATTCATGGAAAAACAAAAGACGAAGACAGCTGTATGAACAACAAGCAGCTGCACTAGTTTGATGCTCAGGAAAATAAAAAAGTCTTTTACGTTTCGAGCCTATGCTCTTCAACAGAAAGGAATAAGAGAAAATAAACAGAGAGAGAATAAAAAAACTTGTAGATTTAGTGGTCAAGCATGGTGATTATATATACATGAAGGACTTCCTCACAGTTTCCATTTATCAAATCTTCTCACATGTCAGTGTTTGGCCCAGGTCTATAGTAGAAGACACTTGTCCATGCTGTGCTTCAGTGGGACTGAACCTGAAACCATGAGGTTGCAAACTGAGCAGCTTAACTATACATCCATGTCTGCACCTAAATATATTTCTTTAATATATTTATTTTATGCATTTCTTCACTCTTCTTCGTTAGTTACCATTAATCTTAATCTGTTAGTGTGTTATAAAACTCTGGTGGTTTTCATTTTTTATTTAGATGTCAGCTCGTTATCAGACCATTTGTTCATTTGTCTCCTGATTAGTTTAAATAATGAATAATTTTCTTTATATATTCAAATGTTGAAATTCTTTTTACTTTTCGCTTCAAACATTTTTTCTTGTAATTTAACAAACTTTGCAGTCTGATGTCTGCAATGAAATATAGATTATTATTATTATCTTAATGGAACTTTTGCATAAGTATATCATGTATGCTAGTGTGACATGTGCTACTACAAACCACTCCAAAATAATTTGTTATGGGTTTTAAAACAGAAAAGGTGTAGTTTCAAGTAAAATGACAATTATAAAAAAGGGGATGCAAAAGAAATATGTAAACTGGATTTATTAACTGAATTACTTTAAAGAGGGGACAATTTGTGCACTTGTACTGTGGATTTCCACTCGTACTTTAAGACAAAAATTCATACAAGTCTCGGCTCTTACAGCAAATTGCTTGTACAATGGTGCACTCGTACTGCAAGATTCTACTGTGTATAAATATATATATATATATATATTTATATAAGGGCATTACTATACACAAATGCCTCACGTTAAGTGGGACTCTAAAGTCAAACTACCATAATAAACACATTTTTACTGAACGCGAGAGAATGCAACCCTCCAAGTTTGGGGGCTAGCTTTGAGAGTTGCATTCCCTCGTGTTTGGTAAAAATGTGTTTATTATGGTAGTTTGACTTTAAAGTCCGTTTTAGCGTGAGGCATTTATGTATAGTAATGCCCTTATATAAATAAAAATATATATATATGCCCCCTACCTCTCTCTCCTCTCCTTCCACATGACCGGTGTTCTGCCAAGCCTGACTTTTCTTTCTTGGTTCAACTACCATCCATGTAGCATCTCTTATATTCCTTCCCATGACTTTCATTTCTTATGTTCCTGCCATAAGGCTTCACCCAACACACACCAGCATAATTTAATTCGTCCTTAATCAAAAGACACCAGTTATTAATGTCCTGTTGTTTGTATTTGTAATTGTGTACCATTTCTCCGTTTTTTTCATCCTTGTCTTCGTATCTATTCTCTTGCTTTCTTCCAAGGAGTCTAGTGCTCTTAGCTTAAATTTTCTTGGGGCCTGCCAGATTGGAGTAGTCTTGAGTGTAACTGGCCGAAATTGCAAAGATGATCTGGAACTCGACTGAGGACAGAAAGTTCCATATGAAGTGTCCTTGTTTTTTTCTGTCCTTTTTTGTATCCCCGACTGTCCGAATGTTTTGTTGTTGCCTGTTATGTTCTTGTTCCATTTTTTGTTTTCTGTTTTATATATATATATATATATATATATATATATATTTATTATTACTCGGTCATAATGTCTTACGTTTAAGATGATTCCCATGCTTTCCCTGATGAGAAGGTTACAATTTTAATATCACAGATCCCTATGGATCACATAGGTTGTAATCCTTTGAAACATATGTAGGAATAAAGTATGCAATTATAACATGCATTTTCTCCATTCCTTAAATTTTTAAATATACTCAAATACCCAAAATTTCAAGGAGTTCCTGCCTTAAAAACAGGAACAACACCAAAGTTATTTTGTGTTCTTTGCTACATTGGTTTCTATTAACCCATTTATTCTATCCGAAGAATTATTATTCATTAAGATAGAAGAAATACATATAATTAAATATATTTATATATATATATGTCCCACCCATGCCAGCATGGAAGGTGGATGTTAAATGATGATGATAATGATGATATATAATATACCACTTGGTAATTGGTGTTGGTTTGTTTATGTCCTCATAACTTAGCAGTTTGGCAGGCATGATCAGTAGAATAAGTACCAGACTTACAAAGAAAAACAGAAAATAAAACAATAAAATAAAGTAGAGGTTTCGATTTGTTTGACTAAACTTTTGAAGGAGTTACTCCAGCATGACCACAGTCAGATGATTGAAACAAATAAAAGACTAAACAACAAAAGATTTAAACAAACACACAAACACACAAAAAGGATTCTTAGCCGTCTTTGAAACATTTCAATTCAATTTTGCATTCACAGTGTTTTCCACCATTTTCCCATTTATTAAACATCTTTATAAGGTATCGCATATAAAATGCATGGATAGCGTTTCAAAGAACCCTTACCAAAATTCAAAGAATCGGAGAAGCTAAATTTGGTGTTTGATGGTGGAAAAAAAAGAAGACATTTTGGATTCCTTTCTTCAAGAAAATGTCTAAATCTTTCATCTCAAGAAAGATATCAGAAATATCTGAAATTATTATTATTATCATTAATAAGCACGCTCATGACTTTGTGGTAAGATGCTGGCTTCCTAATACCATGTTTCCATGTTCAATTCCACTGTATGGCACATCGGGCGAGTCTCTTTTATTATAACCCTGGGCTTACCAAAGTCTTGTGAGTTGATTTTGTTGGTAGAAACTGAAAGAATCATGTTATATATATATATATATATATATATATATATATAGTTTTAGGGGAAATAACCAAGTTTCAAGAACTCATTGATGAAAATCCACTATCACATATAGAAAAATT
>NC_069009.1:5339393-5340145 GCF_001194135.2 Octopus bimaculoides
ATAAAAGGAAAATAAGACAAGGTAGAAAATGCTAAAATAATTTTATCTTCAAGAACATTTTAGTACCGGTTTCAGTCCTTGCGACTTTTTCAACTTGAAAAACAATTAAATTGTGGAAAAATTAAATGAAATGTTCCATAGTTTTCAAATACAAGGAACATTTTCCTTTTTTCTGCATCTCTCTCTCTCTCTCTTTTACTCTTTTTCTGCCCCCCCCACTCTCTCTCTCTCTCTTGTGAAGGCTTGGTAGTAGGTAGTAGGAGATATAAAAGAATATTTGATCTGAGGGATATGAATTTTTAGTTTTGATTGTTTTAGCAGCAGTAACCGAGGAAGGAGGTGGCAAAGAAGAAGAAGTGGGAGTAGGAAAAGAAGAGAAAGAATAAGAAAAATACAGCAGTGGTTTGACAGTAGTAGGATCTTGGTGGAAACCTCTTAAATGGTCAAGTGACCTAAAAGTGACCCGTTGTAGTTGTAATAGTAGAGATTGGAATTGTTCTGAATAAATTCATGGGTAGTGACTGTTCTGAATATATCGTTTTTAATATATGCATGGGTATTATTCTAAAGCCCTTATAATAGAGTCATTTGTGGTGGACGTATTAAAAAAAGGTTCATATTTTGTGATAAAATATGACTCCTTGCTAATGCGCTGATTATAGGTTGCATTGTCCCTGAATCTATAGAGGGAAAAAATTCTGAAGTTGGGTTGTTCGTTTGTGGCGCAAATGTTGATGTGTTTGCTGAATGCT
>NC_069009.1:5341165-5343027 GCF_001194135.2 Octopus bimaculoides
TATATATATATATATATCTATATCTATATATACATATATGAATGTATATTCATATATGTATCTATGTAAACACACACATGTATATATATATATATATATATATATATATACACACGTGCACACATGTATACATATATACAACCAGACACATATATGTGCATGCTATTAATACTGATACATTATTTACACACTTTATAAATAATGTACCAGTAATTTTCTGACATCCAGTCAATTATCTACAACACTGCAATCACTGGAAGATAATTAGGTAATTAGTGCTGCCAACTATGTTTATCCGAGAAATGTAACATCATATATTGTGTATTAACATAGATTTATTTCTTTACAATAATATATCAGATCACTTAATTATACGTGTAGACATATAAAAAGGGATTATATATATGTGTGTGTGTGTGTGTGTGTGTATAAATATAAACATGTATGTATATATGTACATATATATATGTATATAGATATATATACAGGCGAAGCGATGTGCCTAAGTACAAAATAAAAGATGATTGTATCTGACCACATTTTTGCTCTTCACTGGACAATTAATGTTATGGTCGTGTTTTTTGTCTCCTTTTCTTTTTGATGTGTGTGCGTATGGTTATGTGTGTATATACATATGAATATATATCTGTGTATATATATATATATATATATATATATATATATATATATATATATATATGTATATACATACATACATACATACGTATAGGTATGTATATGTATGTATGTTTACATATATATGTGTGTATGTATACTTATATATATGTGTGTGTGTATATATATATATATACATATATATATATATATATCAAATAGGTATGTATATAATAGCTGAGAGATAGGGATAATGTCACTCAGGTACATAAGATATAGTTAGTTCAAGTATATAGTGTGAGCATGTGTGTATGTACATACAAACATACATACATCCATATGTATGTATATATATATATAAGATATATATATATATATGTATATATATATATATATATATCTTGTGCAAATGATTAAATACCACTAGCCAATAATAGGCTTGCGATGGTAGCAACGGTGGGGTGGTGAGGCAGGACTCAAAATGGTGGTGATGTTGTGGTTGTAGTTGTTGGTGGGGCTGGGGCGGGGGGCAGTGTTTTTATGTTGTTGTTTAGTTCCATCTCAGTCTTGATCCAGCAGATTTATGACCAAAGATGTTCCAACTATGACCATCCCATCTTTTATTGAGACATAGTGTATCTAGGACTACATTTTCTAATGTACAGTATATTTAGTATAAGAAGCTATAATTATTGTTGTTTAACCCCAGGTCTTTCTCAGTCCAACAGTGGTATGTTCAGAGATGTTCCAGTTGTGGCCATCCCATCTATTTAGACATTATGTATCTAGGACTACAACATCCAACGTATTGTATAGTTGTTAGTATTAGTAGCTATACTTGATGTTCTTGTTTAGCCCTAGGTCAGTCCTGATCCAGCAGACCTATGAACAAAGATGTTCCAGATGTGACCATCCCATTTTTTATTCAGGCATAATGTATCTAGGACTACATTATCTAATGTGTAGTTTAGTAGTTAGTAGTAACTAAAGTTGTTTAGCCCCAGGTCAGATCTGATCCATCAGACCTGTTATCAAAGGTGTCCAATTTGTGACCATCCTATCTCATATTCAGTCATAGTGTATCTAGGACTACATTATCTGATGTACAGTATAGCAGTTAACTTAAGTGGTTAAAGTTGTTGTTGTTTAGCCCCAGGTCAGTCTTGATCAAGCAGGCCTACCTATGATCAAAGATGTTCCAGTTGTGACCATCCAGACTTTTATTCAGGCATAGTGTATCTAGGACT
>NC_069009.1:5343037-5344331 GCF_001194135.2 Octopus bimaculoides
ATTCCATCTGTGACCATCCAGTCTTTTATTCAGGCATAATGTATCTAGGACTACATTATCTAATGTACAGTATAGTAGTTAGTATTAGTGGCTATAACTTTTATTGTTTAACCCTAATTCAGTCCTGATCCAGCTGACAAACCTATGATCAAAGACATTCCATCTGTGACCATCCCATCTTTTGTTCAGACACAGGGTATCTCGGACTACATTATCTAATGTATAGTATAGTAGTTAGTATTAGTGGCTATAGCTGTTGCTGTTGTTTAGCCCTGGGCCTGACACAGCAGACCTATGCTCAAAGACGTTCCACTTGTGACCATCACATCTTCTGTATATATAATGAATCTAGGATCACATTACCCAATGTGTCTTTTTGTAAAAGAATTTGTTCTGTGATTTGAGGGACGTTTGGCTGCTATTTCTAGCATAGGGACTACGCAGACAAAATGACAAATGATTAGATGTGAGAGGTAATAGTGGTGGTGTGGATATGTTGTGGTGGTGGTAGTGGTATTGTTCAGTAGTTGCGGTGTGGTTGAGTGGTGGTGGTTGTGGTGGTCATGTTAGAAGTGGTGGTGATGGTGATTGCTATGATGCTGATGATGATGGTGGTAGCAATAGTGGTTGTGGCGTTTGTGCTGGTGACGGTGGTGGGGTTTGTGGCAGTGGTGTTGGTGGTGATGGTTGTGGTAATAGTGGTAGTGTTGAGTGATGGTGGTAGCTGTAGTGGTGGTGGTGGTGGTAGTGGTAGTTGGCGTGTTAGTATTTAGTGTTAGTAATACAACTATCAACACAACTACCACCTACACCACCACCACCACTACATCCAACACAACTACCACCTACACCACCACCACCACTACATCCAACACAACTACCACCTATACTACAACCACCACAACCAACACAACAACCACTACCAGCAACAGAAGTACCAACTAAATACGTGCTGACACCACCACTACTACAACCACCACTACTACAGTTACTGCAGTCCAACACAACTACCGCCACTACAGTCACCATCATCAACAAAACCAGCACACAACTGCCACCAACACACCAACACAAAAGCTACCTACTGTACCACTAACACAACTACCACCAGTACTGTCGATACAACCTTGACCAATACAACCACTGTCACCAACACAACCACCACCACTACCACCAATACAACAACCAACACAACCACCACCACTACCACCGACACAACCACCACCACTACCACCCACACAACCACCCTCACTACCACCCACACAACCACCCTCACTACCACCCACACAACCAC
>NC_069009.1:5345462-5350016 GCF_001194135.2 Octopus bimaculoides
TATATATATATATATATATATTGCTCTCGTTCTGCCATCAAGTTGTTTACTCTGTGAGACTTGTTATGATGCTTTTGACCTTGAGGCAAAACAGTAAACACGCAAACAACATCGGAGCCGACCCGGTCATGTGACAGAAGACAGGGACCAGGCGAGAGCGGAGAACTCAATCACCTCAAAGTCGTTATCATTTCAGTCACCACCACCACCACCACCATTGTCATCAGTGCCATTCTCCTCTCCTCCTACTCCTCCTCCTTGTCATCACCTTTATTATTATTGCCGTTGTCATCACAATCATCATCATGCTGATGCCACCGTCGATTCCACCACAGGTGTGTCATCAACATCATCATCATCATCATCATCGTCATCACTATGACCCCCATCATTATTATCATCATCATCAACGTCGTCATCACAATTGTCATTGATGTTATTGCTGTCGACCATGATGATGATGATCATTATCATCGTCATCATCGTCATCATTATTATTGTCATCACAATCACCTTCATCAGCAGCAACAGCATCACTGTTATTGTCATCACCACCATCTCCATCATCATCAGCAACATCATCATTTTTGTTGTCATCATCATTTTCCTCCTCCTCCTCCTCATCATTATCATCTCCATCATTGTCATCATCAAACTTATCATCATCGTCATTGTCGTCATCATCATCACCACCATCTCCGTCATCATTATAATCATCATTGTTATCACCTTCATCATCATCCTCAAACTCATCATCATTATAATCATCACCATCCCCACCACCATCATTGTCATCATCATCATCATCATCATCATTGTCATCATAGATAAATGTCATCATCATCGTCATCATCATCATCATCAAGATTATCATCTCCGTTATCAAAGACATAACGATCACCATCATCAGCATCATTATTACCACCATCATCTTTGTTGGTTTCACTGTCATCCCCATCATTGCACTCCTCTTCATCATCATCATCACCATCATCAACAAAAGATATGCGGCCCATATGACATCAGGACAGTATTCAGGAGTAATACAACACTTCGCAAATATCTCCTTCGAGTAAAACCACCAATAGAGGAGAATATGACCAAAGACTACGTGTATTTCATCCCATGAAGCTGTTGTAGGTTATACAAAGGCGAAACATGCTGCTCTCTCAAAATAAGGGTAGAAGAACATCGCAAATCTGTAACACGAGGAGATATTGATAAATTGGGTATGGCTGATTATGTATGGAAAAATGGAGACCACTTCCCCTTGTGGGATGGATTTAAAATAATAGACAGAGAACACCAGAGGAAAATACGAAAACTAAAAGAAGCAGCACATATGCTAGGACACAACAACCTCCTAAGCAGACCGAGTGCAAATATAAATAGTATATGGGAACCTGTATTAAGGAAGGATAGGAGAATATTAGATTTATAAGCCCTGCCCACAGGTATATGGCATAGTGGTTAAGAGCATGGGCTACTAACCCCAAGATGCCAAGTTTGATTCCCAGGTTCGAAATTTCTGCTAGACACCTGAAAAAGGCTGGAGGGTATATCAGCTGAAACATTGTGGTAACAACAAACAAAATGAGGACAAATATCCGTTGAATGTAAATAATGTAAATAATGTACATAATTCCTCATCTCTTAAATATAGAACTGCAAATTTTATATTGGAGTGTCTATCTATCTGTTTATCTATCTATCTATCTATCTATCTATCTATCTATCTATCTATCTATCGATCTATCTATCTATCTATCTATCTATCTATCTATCCATCTATCTATCTATCTATCTATCTATCTATCTATCTATCTATCGATCTATCTATCTATCTATTTATCTATCGATCTATCTATCTATCTATCTATCTATCTATCTATCTATCTATATATATATATATACACACACACTACCAAACACACCCGACCTTTGAATAGTTTAAGTTGCTTTGGTGGTATTTTCTGCACCAAATAATTGAACTACAAAGAAAGTTTATGAGTAGTACGGCAATCTATGTTTCCGATTAACCTAGGAACAGAAAATCAGATTGAAGGCTGGTTATTGTGGAGGTTGTTGCACTTTAATGATCGTAGAACATATAAGTTTGCAAGTGATGCAAAGTAGAGCTACTGAAGTGTTTTGGGCATAGATTACAGATAATGACTACAAAATATAGTTGTTTTACATGAAAGTGAAATTTCGTCAGAAACAGCCACATAAACAAGATTGGAAAAAATTTGTCACCAAAGAAAAGATATCATCTCTCCAGAAACTGGTATAGCTGGTATGCAAGGACATAGATGGTGTCACCTTTACCATAACCAGTGAGAATATTTGCCTCATTGCAGTTCTTTATAGGTTTGTGTACAATTAATGCTGTACCATTGCATAATTTTTGTTGAGACAAATTAGGCAATAACATAATAGTTTCCCTTGAACCATTTACTTTCATTTTAGAGGACAAACAAACGAACATACAAAAAATGGACAGAATCTCTGATGGGGCCACATTTCTGTGGAGTGCTCAGCGACTGGCATGTTAATTTTACACTTGGATCAAGTAGGATCCTCATCATTGTAACCGACAGAGTACCAGTGTCCTTGAGCAAGACACTTTATTTCACGTTGCTCCAGTCCACTCAGCTGGCAAAAATGAGTTGTACCTGTAATTCAAAGGGGCCAGCCTTGTGTCACACAGAATCTTTCAGAGAACCACATAAAGGGTACACATAGAGTGCTCAACTACTTGCTGGTCAGATTAACTGGGACTCTTGTTGTTATAACCGATAGAGCACTAGTATAGTGTATAGTCAAGCAAATCGACCCCAAGACTTATTCTTTGTAATCCTAGTACTTATTCTATCGGTCTGTTTTGCCAAACTGCTAAGTTACCGGGACATAAACACACCAGCATTGCTTGTCAAGCGATGTTGGGGGGACAAACACAGACACACAAACACACACACACGCATATATATACATATGCATATATACGACGAGCTTCTTTCAGTTTCCGTCTACCAAATCCACTCACAAGGCTTTGGTCGGCCCGAGGCTATAGTAGAAGACACTTGCCCAAGGTGCCACACAGTAGGACTGAACTCGAAACCATGTGGTTGGTGAGCAAGCTACTTACCACACAGCCACTCCTGCACCTATCTGTTGATTTAAAACATGAAATATGTGTTGTTGAAACTGGATTTTGCTTAATATATCTTTGCCTACCTTATGCCATCAAATACAGTATGTTTTGTCTAATCAGGATAACTAAGATTTAATCATAATTGCAATATTGGTCACGCTTAATTAAGTAATCAATATTTCATGTATAGCTTATTAATATATAGTAAGCCTCTTCCTTCATCAGCCAGTCATAGCTTAGAAGTCATGGGGATTTCAGTACCTTCTAATGGTATCCCTTTTTTATACAGTTTATACGGATGTTATACGGATATGTAGTCATGGGAACACTGTGTTTTGGAAATAAACGGGATGGCCATGGCTGGAGTGTCTTTGGTCAAAAGTTTCAGAGCTTGTATCGAGTTAAAACAACAACTAACAACATCAACAACAACAACAACACTGACAATAGCATTAACATCAACACCACCCCTACTGCAACCTACACCACCACCATGGCTGCTACCACCATCGACAACACCATCACTACACCATCATCAACATTACTGTCACCAACACTATCACTACCACCTCTGCTATCAGCATCACCACTACTGCCAACACCACTACAAACAACATCCAAACTACCACCATCACCACCACCACCATCACCACCCCCGTCATCACTACCATCACCGCCATCATCAACAGCGCCACTACCATCACCACCAACGCCATTATCAACAGTGTTACCACTACTACCACCACCACCACTACCACCTTTTTCACCACTACTACCATCATCAATACTACTATAAACACCACAACCACAATCTCCACATTAACCACTACTGCTACATGCAACACCACCACAAGTACCAACAATACTATCTCCACCGACAACAACAACAACAGCAACAACAACAACACCTGTTCTTCTGAAGTGATTCTATTTAAAGATGGATAACTTTAAAAAAAAAAACCGATGAAGATTTAATTGAATCTGGAAGTTATTTGGAAATTTTGAAAAGTTCTTCATAGATTAGACTTAGATTTGGAATTGGATTGCAGAAACACTCACAGACACAGACAGATACACACACACACACATTCTATATGTGTCTATGTAGACATACACATACACACAAATGTATGTATGTGTCTACATATGTATAAATATATATTTATATATTTATATGTATATATGTGTATAAACATATATGTATATATAAGCATATATGTGCACACACACACACATATATATATATACACATATATGTACATGTATATGTATTCATATATATACATATACACACATATATATATATATATGCATATATATATATATGTATATATATTTATATATATGATATATATATGTGTGTATATATATATATATATACATATATATACAACACACAC
>NC_069009.1:5350431-5351191 GCF_001194135.2 Octopus bimaculoides
TATATGTACACTTATATATATATTATGACATTTTTGATGATGGAAAAGAAAATATAAATATATTCAAATTTTCACAATTTCACAGTTCCTCATACTACTGCTATCATCACGGACTTAACTACACTTATGTGCTCGCAAAACAGCAGGTAAACCTTGCTCTACATATCTTCCACTACTGGTTTTAAACCATACATGTGTGAACACATGATTTTAAGATTGGTGACCCATCCAATCCCTACGTTGCTCTCCCTTTCCTACACACACATTGACCCCTTATTAATGACTTGTAGGAACGTGGTATTTCGTTAAGCAACCATAATTTGCTATAAACTATATTAAATGCTTTTATAGGCCAACACTGTATTACTGCATTAGCAGTGCACTTTATATCAATTGTTAAGATTATATCTACAGGTGCAGGAGTGGCTGTGGTAAGAATCTTGCTTCCCATTCACATGATTCTGGGTTCAATCCTACTGCGTAGCACCTTAGGCAAATGTCTTCTACAATAACCTCGGGCCAACCAAAACCTTGTGAGTGGATTTGGTAGACAGAAACTGAAAGAAACCCATCATATATATCATCATCATCACCATCGTTTAACGTCCGCTTTCCATGCTAACATAGGTTGGACGATTTGACTGAGGACTGGTGAACCAGATGGCTGCACCAGGCTCTAATCTGATCTGGCAGAGTTTCTACAGCTGGATGCCCTTCCTAATGCCAACCACTGAGAGTGTAGTGGGTGCTTTTTATGTGC
>NC_069009.1:5351769-5352392 GCF_001194135.2 Octopus bimaculoides
AAGAGAGAGCCAAACAGAGTGGAGAAGGAGGTGATGGAAGCAAAATTCAGAAGTCTCATAAGTACGAACCATTAAAAATGGTTTTATTTTCGTAAACGTGACAAATCAAATCTGTCGCAAACACCTACTTACTTCTGAAATGCACGTGAATGTTGCCATAAAACAGCAGAGCATTCACCTGGTTCTTCGGTGCAGCCACAAGGATTGCTAGACATAGCAGCTGCATCTTTATGTATATAAATAGTTGATAAAGGAAATGGAAGATGTATTTAGTATGAATTCAGCACCACGATTGTTTCAACACATCCTGGGGGTAGGATTTTGTGAATTCATTGCATCAATCACTGCTGGCTGTGTCACCTCAGGTGCTTGGGTAGAAAAACATATTCCACTAGATATACGGAGATTTCCTTGACATGTTGTTCTTGCTAATAGTACATTGGTACAATCACCATACTAATAGACATATACCCAAAGTCCAAGTATGCTTCTAAGTTATGTGTTATACGTGCAGCTTCCCTTTCTTCCCTTCTTTTTTTCCTCTTTCTTTTTTGTTATAAACAATATATATATATATATATAAACAATATATGAGTATATGCATATATATGTACATGTATGTA
>NC_069009.1:5352402-5353637 GCF_001194135.2 Octopus bimaculoides
CAATATATGAGTATATGCATATATATGTACATGTATGTACATACCTTCATCTACATGTACATATAGATACATGTCTGGGTACATGACATTGCAAAAGAACATGGACAACATGATAAACAAGGAACAACAAACAAGCAGGCCACATAGAGAACATATCCTTCATCAGCTGCCACCATTAAAACACTGGCGTTTCAAAGAGTTATATATATATATATATATATATATATATATATATATAGTAAATCCATACAAAGAAGAACAAACAAGAAAAAACAATAACACAAGGACATGGTACAAGTACTGCATTATCAGATGCTCAGGAAAGGAAGGAAAGAGGATTTAACGTTTCGAGCAAAGCTCTTTTTCAGAAATAGAGGGAAGTCCAAAGGAAGGGAAGACAGAGGAAGAAAATCGCCAACAATAAACACACAGTTACATATATATATATGTGTGTGTGTGTGTGTGTGTGTGTGTGTGTGTGTGTACGTATAGGCACAGACATGGCAGTGTGGTAAAAAGTTTGCTTCCCAACCGCATAGTTCCGGGTTCAGTTCCATTACATGACACCTTGGGCAAATGTGTCCCACTATAACTTCAACTTCAGTCCAACCAAGAACTTGTGAGTTGATTTGGTAGACACACATACGTATGTGTGTGTGTGTCTGTCTTTATTCCTGTGTTTATCCCCCACCACTGCTTGACAACCAGTGTTGTTTTGTTTACATCCCCATAACTTAATGGTTTGGTAAAAGAGACCAATGAAATAAGTATAAGACTTAAAAAAAACAACTTAGTACTGAGGTTGACTCATTCAACTAAAAATATTTTAAAGCACTGCCCCAGCATGGCCACAGTCGAATGACTAAAACAAGTAAAAGCTAAAAGATATATATACATATTGGATGCACTTCAGACCTAACTGTTGGGTGACAATTAGACCGCACAGGTTTCAGCTCTAATGTTAATCACTTGAAATCCCCACTGTTGCTTGTACACACAGGTCCTCCATATTTAAGATATGTGTGTGTGTGTGGTGCCAGTATATATACATATATATGTTGCTTATGGCCGGTCAGAAGGTTCCCATTGGTTTCGTGTCTATAACCAAGTACTACATTAAATATTACTACTGCTCAAAAGAAATTTTTACTATGTAGCTTCTTATTTTTTTTTACTTTTGAACGATTGACCGATTATATACATCCTTACGTGTATATATATATACACACATATAT
>NC_069009.1:5356194-5357169 GCF_001194135.2 Octopus bimaculoides
TCTGTGGAGTGCTCAGCTATTTGCACGTCAATTTCACGAGCAGGCTGTTCTGTTGATCGGATCAACTGGGACCCTCATCGTCCTAACCGACGGAGTGCCAAACAAGAAAGGTTGGACAAGAAATTGGTAGCTACTGTGTGTCTGGGTGTGGGAGCTATGATGCATTTGAGCATATGAGCGTTTGTATGCATATTTGAGTGTGTGTATGCACGCACATGTGTGTGCATATGCATATGTGTATGTATGTATTTGTGCAGATGTGCGAGTATATGTTTATATATATATGTGTGTGTGTGTATATATGTGTATGTATGTGAATGTGTGTTCTCACAGAATACTGGAGATGAATGACACTTTTTGTATGACAGTGACACAGACACACAAACAGTTGTCAAGATAGCTAAGGTATCTAAGGCATCAGACTCAACATGCATAAATTCCACCTTAACCAGAATATTGAGTATTCTGCGCCACAAATACACGTAGGCATGGGTTTGAATCCTGCTTGTGACAGATAAACTTTAGGTGCAGTCGTTATGTTCTGAGTTCAAATTGCCTTTCATCCTTTCGGGGTCGAGAGATTAAGTACCAGTTACGCACTGGGGTCGATGTAATCGACTTAATCACTTTGTCCCCTCTATGTTTAGCCCCTTGTGGGCAATAAAGAAATAAGAAGCTTGCTTACCAACCAGGTTCCAGGTTCAGTCTTCTCCAATTTGGCACCTTGGGCAACTGTCTATTCCCTCGGGATAACCAAAGCCTTGTGAGTACGTTTGGTAGATGGAAACTGGAAGAAGCCCATTGTATGTGTATATATATATTCTGTTGTGTCTGGGGAAAGTCATTTTCTTATTGTGCCTTAAAATTTAGCACACTCACAGTTAAAATTTCCACTTATTTCTTATTTTTATTTTCCTAAAATTTTCGTTGCGTCTTGTAACCTTTTCGATAGTCTTGACTCTGTCCGTTATTTGC
>NC_069009.1:5357570-5358953 GCF_001194135.2 Octopus bimaculoides
AGAGACTTGTCTCTCCTTATACACACTTCCTGTTTTGACACCACACTTCCTGCTTAACACATAAACCTTTAGCTCCTTTTTTAAACCTAACACAACTCTCAATTTTCATGCATCCTTATTTTTCCAACTATTATCTACATGGATTACCATTGAACTTTAAAAGCTCAAAGACAATATAATGTATTGGTATATTTATTTTTTTATATATTATTATTTTTATATATAATTTTTTTCATTTTTTACTTTTTTATAAAAAACATTTTCATTCTCCTTCTTCTTGAAAATTTGCCATGCATTGAAAGCCGGTTAGAAGTCTATATTAAAATATGCTTTCAGTTTAGCATTCTGCCTTATTATTATTTTTATTTTCATATTATTTCTCCACATGTGGTTAACACAACCCCACTATTTACTGACTTATATATATATATATATATATATATATATAGTCTATTCTTAGCTATAATAGTGACAACATGAATTTCTTCCATCTTCTTGCTCTGTTAAATATTTGAGAAAAATTATAGATGCACAAAATAACAGCAATCAAATAATGACAGCGGAGTACACAACAAACATCAGCAATTTCACTGTTACCTGTACTCTTGACAAGAGATGCCAGTCAGTCTTTTACGCCTATTAGGCTCATTTGTATTAGCTCAAGTTGCAGGATAATATTGCATTCCTTTAAGAATATTGTAGAACGGAAACTTTCTGTAGATTGGAATTTAAATCTTGATCTCTATATAATTATAGATAACAACTGAGGTTGTGACTTCTGAGCCTGAGTCAGGTGTGTGTGAACAATGTCAGGAAGACATCTGCTATGAATGATATTTTTTGGCACGGCACTTCTAAGACCCCGCCAGGTGCTGAATAAAAATAAATGAACTAGAACCAGGCTCAATAAAAGGAGCCTTTATTGGGTGCAATGAAATACATGAAATCAGCGTTGGCAGAAATCAAATCAGCTTGCAAATACACGTTCACTTTACTAAATTTATACCCAGGCTAAGCCCAAACAGCCCAAGTGCTGGAGTTCCCACTGGTACATATATATATATTTATATATTTAAACTACAGAGATGCTTATAATAGGACATCTAACCCGCTAGAAAGAGCAGCAAAAAACTCTATACCACAAAAATAGGGATAATATCGAAAGGGAATGAAAAATAAAAACATTTACCAATCTATCCCTATTTTTGTGGTATAGAGTTTTTTGCTGCTCTTTCTAGCGGGTTAGATGTCCTATTATAGGCATCTCTGTATTTTAAATGAATAATATATAGTCTATTGACTAATTTTTATTCTCGCTGGACCACTGGTGGTAAATAAAATTTCTAAAATTTTTTTTGCTGCCCTATGATTTATTACTATATA
>NC_069009.1:5359767-5362162 GCF_001194135.2 Octopus bimaculoides
TATATATATATATACACATATATATATCTGTGTGTATGTATATATTTGTGTATATATGTGTGTGTGTGTTAGCATGTATATAGGTTCATCTTAAGTGTTTCTCTTTCTCCTTACATCTGTATGTCTATACATAAATAGACAGATAGAATGATAGATTGATAGATAAATATATCTATTTATGTACACTTCCATTTATATATGGTTCCATAAAAAAAAAACATCTTTTGATACTTCTCACAACACACACACACACACACACACACACACACACTCACATGACAAACACAGCCTAAATGTATAACACCCTCCTCTGCCATACATCGTGTTTACCACCAACAGCAACAATGACTGCAATCATAATTCTTCACATCCTCTTATTATTTCATTTCCTTTTCCTCATATATATTTATACATACACACCCACACAGACACATATATTTATGCATATATAATTAGAGATATGTGTATATGTGTGTGTTTGTATGTAAAAATATATATATATATATATATATATATGTATACATGCATATATATGTATGTATATATGTGTGTATATGTATATGTATATATACATGTAAATATATATATGTAGATATGTACATATATATATATGTACGTATATATGTGTGTGTGTGTTTGTGTGTGTTTGTGTGTGTGTGTGTGTGTGTGTTCTACATCGGACATCTTCAGGAACTAAAAGAAAAACGATAAAACCAGCATGAGCAGTCAAGCAAATCGTTTAACTCAATAGCTCGTTAAGACATCGCATGATTAACGAAGGTCTTTAAAGAATTCGTTTGAAAATACATGAAAGCTTTCGGTTTATGGAATGGTAAATGGTTCTTCTCTTTAATTGTTGTTTGTTAAAACCATCTTCAGAATCTGAATAGTATTTGCTTTTTAAGATGTCTGTGAGGAATTGGGTTGGTGTTGTGGTGCTGGCCCTGGTCGCAGTGGGTTATTTCAGTTAGTGGCTGTTCTTTAGAATATACAGATAATACATACCTACACACACATATATATATGTATATAAGTGTGTGTGTGTGTATATATATATATATATATATATATATATATATATATTTATTTGTATGTATGCTGTTAGTTGTTGATGTGTTTGTGTTAATTATCAATATATCTGTCTGTCTATCTTGTCTTTTTCTCTGTCTGTCCATCCGCCTGTCTGTTTTTCATCTTCCTATCCATGTGTCTGTCTATCCATCCATCTGTCTATCTGTCTATTTGTCAGTTTATCTCTCTGTCCCTTTCTCCCTCTCTCTCTATCTGTCTATATATTTATGTATGTATGTAGGTAGTTATCTGTCTATCTATCTATCTATCTATCTATCTATCTATCTATCTATCTATCTATCTTTATATCTGGCTCTCTGTCTCTCCCTATCTCTCTCTCTCTCTTTCTGTCTCTACCTATTTATATATCTACTTACCTTGCTATGTACCTGCTTGCCTACCTCTCTACCTACCTACCCACCTCTCTACCTACCTACCTACCCACCTCTCTACCTACCTACCTACCCACCTCTCTACCTACCTACCCACCCTCTACCTATCTCCCTACCTACCTACCTACCTACCTACCTACCTACATGCCTGCCTACTTACCTACCTACCTACCTACCTACCTACCTACCTGTTTGTCTATCTATCTCTCTAAATACACCTACACCTGTTAATTAATTTCTCTGCATTTCTGTCTTATCCTCTATTAGTCTATTTGGTTGATGTATATTCTCTCTCTTCTGATTGATTTATGCATCTATTGATTGATCTATCTACCTATCTGTCTACACACACACACACATGTATATATTTGTGTGAATAAATAACCTCCTCCAATGTTCCCTCCTCTCTCAAAAATTCCTTGTCTTGCAAGTTACTTGGCAACCCTGCTGGTGTTGGTGCCACATAAAAAGCATCCAGTCCACATTGAAGTGATTGGCATTTGGAAGGGCATCCAGCTATAAAAACTATACCAAAACTGACCTCACCTGTGCAGGTGCCACGTAAAAAGCCTTCAGTTCACTTTGCAGGGTGGTTGGCATTAATTGTGTACCAGTTTCACCATCAACTCTTTTACTTACGTAAAAACGTCCGTGGTTCTTCAGCACAATCGTTCTGAAATCAATATAATTTGCAGAAATATACACGAATTGTCTTCATAAAATTTGACGTGCTTACATGCTGAATTTTTTCTGGAGAACATGATTTTTCTTTGTGGTTGGGTTGTTGATGACCTCTTTCTAGGATATTGGATGTCCATCTAGTGGTCATCCCTTCTTATACGTGTATATATATATATATATATATTTGTGTGGTGTCAATTTCCCTTTGTTTATGTTTACGGTTGTTTATTTCTCTTTGTTTTTGTTTCCAT
>NC_069009.1:5362821-5365576 GCF_001194135.2 Octopus bimaculoides
TATATATATATATATATATATATATATATATATATATGTGTGTGTGTGTGTGTGTGTGTGTGTGTGTGTATTGGTTGTGTAGACCTTGCATGTCAAGGGTAAACTCAGGAGGGTAGGAAATAGCAGTGTAAATTAACAGGCAGAAATCAACTGGAAAGCACTGTTTTGTTTTTCTCAAAGAAAATTACAAGCCTTTAGACGTTGGTCTGGAAATCTCTGTTGGCCAGCAACTGTGTTTATGGTACATGATAACAGAAATTGGAAACAAAATTCATAATTCACTGTAAGAGGTTAACTGCCCTGCAGATGTGAACTTTGAAATTAAAATCAGTCTGAAAGACTGTCTGTGGTCATCTGCTTAGAAGCCTGTGACCTTTCTAACCAGGATGCAGATATAGATCTCTGGCTGTGTATTTAGCTCTGTTGCAGACTGGCACTCGTGTATTAATTGGTATTGGCCAGTTCTAATGATGTGTGTGTCTTCACAGTTATGTCGGCTTGAGGAATACAGCTAGAAGTTGGAGGTTATCATAGACAAATAGATAGATAAATAGATAGAGACATAGATGACTAGATAAATAGATGGATAGACAGATAGATGGTGAGACTCATGCAGGTAGAGCTATTTTTCACATACAATATAGTATGTGGTTAGATGATCTAAAGTCTATTTTTCAGCATATTGGCATAGAAATTTTTTTCTTTTTCCCTTACTCTTTTACTTGTTTCAGTCATTTGACTGCAGCCATGCTGGAGTACCGCCTTTAGTCGAGAAAATCGACCCCAGGACTTATTCTTTGGATGCCTAATACTTATTCTATCGATCTCTTTTGCCAAACCGCTAAGTTACGGGGATGTAAACACACCACCATCGGTTGTCAAGTGATGTTGGGGGGACAAATACAGACACACAAACACACATACATATATATATATACATATATGCGACGGGCTTCTTTCAGTTTCCGTCTACCAAATCCACTCACAAGGCTTTGGTTGGCCCGAGGCTATAGTAGAAGACACTTGCTCAAGGTGCCACGCAGTGGGAATGAACCCAGAACCATGTGGTTGGTAAGCAAGCGACTTACCACACAGCCACTCCTGTGGCTTATTTATAATTATTTTTAATTTTCACCTTAAAAGGTATTTTAATATACTGGCGACTGATAGAAATTTTTTTGCAAAATTTTATCCTTATATTAGAAGTAATATATATATATATATATATATATATATATATATATGGACTTTGTCTGTCTTCTTACCCTCTTAGAGGATTTAAGTAAAGTTATACAAATGTGTCTGACTGATTGAATTAATATTATTTCTTTTTCTTTATTTATGCAGCTGAGGATAGCTCTGCATTTAAATTGATGTAATGATTGCATTGTTCAATTAAATGGAGCCGCTTGAAACAGTCATACTGCATCACCTCTGGATATCCTGTTACTTATTTTGATTATATATACATATATATATTTATATTCTAGCACATTAACAGTCCACCTAGTGGTCTCCTTTTTATATATATACATATACAATAATCCTTTGAGATCTCAGATATTTTTTCTGAATCTCCTTGATTCTTTTAATGTGCTTGTTCCCTGGTATTAAATTGATATTAATTAATATCCAATTTTTTACCCTACTGTTTTAATTTAATTAACCATAAGCACGTTCTCAAAGTTATATATATATATGTATGTATGTATTTAAATATATATATGATAGATTGCTAGCCACTAAACCTTTTTTATTTTCTCTCTCTGCTTATTTCTGTGTTCCTTTCTGTTGAAGAGCATAGGCTTGAAATGTAAAAGACTTTCTCACTTCCTGAGCGTTAAACTAATACATCTGTTGTTTACACACCTGTCTTCGTCTTTTGTTTTGTAAATTCTCACTTTATATATACAGGGTGTCCCCAAAGTCTGGGTACATGGAGATTAACACATACTTTAAGAAATTTTATTTCTCATATTTAATTGTTCATATTATGATTTTATTTACTCCATGTACCTACATGGGGATTAACACATACTTTAAGAAATTATTATTTCTTATATTTAATTGTTTATGTTATGATTTTATTTACTCCATGTACCCCACATGGGGATTAACACATACTTTAAGAAATTATTATTTCTTATGTTTAATTATGATATGGTTTTATTTACTCCATGTACCCACATGAGGATTAACACATACTTTAAGAAATTTTATTTCTCATATTTAATTGTTCATGTTATGATTTTATTTACTCCATGTACCAACATGGGGATTAACACATACTTTAAGAAATTTTATTTCTTATATTTAATTGTTCATGTTATGATTTTATTTACTCCAGGTACCCAGACTTTGTGGCCACCCTGTATAAAGGTGATCATTTTTAATGCTGTCTTTTGCTGTGGCATTAAAAACGGTCATCAAACACATTGGTTGAGATGAACAAACTCTTCGACCCTGGGGTCAGTAAGACTCACTGAAGATGAACTAAGAGTATTTCTCAAAGTTTGAAATCACGGTGATACAGGTATGTCTGACTTTTTCAATCTTCGATTATTTTCGTCATTGAGGTTTTTATTCATTTGCCAAATTTCACCTTTATATTTCAGTGAAAACTTGTGGTTTGGTCATTTTGACTGCTATATTTAGCATGCCGATACTGCCTGTTAGTACACTTAATTATTAGTGTGCGTATATATATATATGTGTATGTATATATATATGTATGTATATATATATGTATATATAT
>NC_069009.1:5366418-5367401 GCF_001194135.2 Octopus bimaculoides
TATACATATTTATGTATGTATAAAGACATACAAGATATATCTATCTATTGTTCTTATTGTCTATCTTTTCCTTGTTTCAGTCATTAGACTGTGGCCATGCTGGAGTACTGACTTTTTTACTCAAATGAATCAACCCCACCACTTATTTATTTTAAACCTGGTACTTTAGACTCTTTTGTTGAACTGCTAAATTATGGGGATGTAAACAAACCAACATCGGCTATCATGTGCTGGAAGACAAACACTGACGCAAGCACTCACACACACACACACACATGGATATATGCATATCAGCTTCCAATTTCTATCTACCAGAGATCCACTCACAAGGCTTTGGTGGGCCTGAGGATATAGCAGGAAACTTGCCCAAGGTGCCATGCAGTGGGACTGAACCCAAACCTTCTTACCATGCAGCCATGCCTGCACCTATATCTGTGTGTGGACGTGTGTGTATGTGTGTGTGTGTGCATAAAGACACAAATATAAATACATTCATATATATCTCCCATTGTATCTATTTCTCTATACACACTTATATATGCCCATAAAAATATTCGCAGAAATATAAATACACACGTTTTTTACTGTCTCTTTCTCTTTATTTCTTTCTCTCTCACTCTCTCCATTCACTCATTTGTGCACATAAAAATACACGCAAACATACATACATATATCTATCTATCTATCTATCTATCTATCTATCTATCTATCTATCTATCTATCTATCTATCTATAGAAAGGGAAGTCTTGTCTAGTGAATGCTTCAAAAAAAGATGGGTGAATGTAGCAAGGATGGCACGTGTGAATGACGGAGCCACCTTGAGCATAACACTATAAAGGAGTAAAAAATCCAGACAAAAAACAAAAAGGCAATAACGAGTCACTTACTGTTATAGTTTCTGCAATGACAATATTGACCAAGGTTACTGTGGTCTTTTCCATAGGCTTTTCTTTCCACAGCTAACCCTAAACTGTCCTTCCCT
>NC_069009.1:5368045-5368770 GCF_001194135.2 Octopus bimaculoides
CATATATATATAAATAAAACCTTACAAATATACACATATATCTATGCATATGTTTATACACACATATGTGCACACATATATGCACATAAAAATGTACTGGCAAATATATCTATATCCATTTCTTACTATATATATGTATGTGTGTGTGTGTGTGTGTGTATGTGTGTGTGTGTATGTATGTATATATACACACCACCACCACCATGACACAGATATATATATACACACACAGATATATATGCTTACGCACATATATACATATACACACACATAAATATATATACACACTTAGACATATACACACACAGATACACAAACACACACATGTAAATAAACAGCTAAAATTCAACCACAGCAATAAAACAAGTCATGAAACTTTGCTGATATCTGGTAACATTCCTCCATTAACTTATATCCCGATATGTCATCCGATATCCAAGGATCTCCCATGGAACGGTGGGAAATGAGGCAGCTGTAATGGATATTTATTTGTATCGGACACTAATTTCAATTTATGATCCGCAGATATCCAACTGGACTCATCCAGCTCGGATTGGAGCAAATGGGACATGGGGATCAACGGATCACGTTGACATCGGGAGGTGCGTGTGTAGGTGTGCGTGTGTGTGTGAGTGTGTATATAAGTGTGTGTGTATGCAAAATTCTTTGTGTGTGTGTGTATAAGTATGTATATAGTTACATACGTACTTATATGTACATATATA
>NC_069009.1:5371128-5373371 GCF_001194135.2 Octopus bimaculoides
ATATATATATATATAGGTAAATGATAGGATTGCTTCAATATTTCAGGGGTAGTCTGAAGTATTTAAGCAACCAGGGGATATTTAAATCCGAAGGCACTCCTGGAAATTACTTGTATGGGTCCCGTCTTCGTTAGAAGGTATCCAGAGTCAGGTAATTTATTGTTTAAACTGCAGTTTATAATTATAATTATGTGGAGAATGGAGAAACAAACACACGAAGAAGCAAGTCAACGTGTGAAATGCATCTGATTAAGATTGGAACTACGAGCTTGAACAGCACCCACCCTACCTCTCCTTTGCAGAAAGACTATTAACACGACTTCAACTAAAATGTAAGACTAACTTTACCTAACTCTATTCTTATACCACCATATGCATTACTATATCCATTAACTATTTCTCCTGCACCTCTCACACCATGAACTCTAACATACTCCTCAACATTCTGAAGAGATCTGCCAAACCATTTGGCACATCGAAACGTTCGAAAATGACTCATTATATAATCCCCACATAATTAAATCAATGGCTAACTTGCTTTTTCTTGTGTTTGTTTCTCCATTCTCCACATAATTATATATACATATATATATATATATATATATATATATGTTTGTGTGTCTGTGTTTGTCCCCCTAAAGGTGGTGCTCCAGCATGACCACAGTCACATGACTGAGACAAGTAAAAGAGTAAAAGAGATATACTTACCAAAATTGCATAAATATATCTTGAAATACTGAAAAGTAAATTTTCACATTATCATTGTAATTGGTGTCAGCCACTCCCTACCCACGAGTTCTGAATCTCCTGCATCTCTTCCGGACAGTCTCCTTGTTTAAGTTGGTGAATGCTACCATGATCCCTGCCTTTGGTTCATCTTTAGTCTTACATGGAGTGTGGTCTCTCGCTAAACTGCACCCCACACATAATAATCAAAGGGGTTGCAGTCTGGGGAGTTAAGTGGCCAGGTGTTAGGGGCGATTTGGTCACAGAAGTTGTTTAACAGTCACGACTGGGTTCTCCTACTTGTGTAACATGGTGCAGAGTTCTGTTGCCAGACAGGGTCCTCTAGCAGCCATCCTTTTTACCCAGGGCAGCCCTACCTCCTGCAGGCACTTGATGTTGGCCTCCGTGTTGAATCTGAGGCCGTGTGGGTAGATGAATGGAGTCATAATATCACCATTTCTAGCGATCAGTCCAAACACCATGATATTGACTGCATGTTTGATTTTTATCACTCTCAGTACATGTCCTCAGATTGACACCCAAACACAGTGAAATGTTCATATTGGAGCTTCCAGCTCGAATGCCAAGCAGTACAGCATATCATTTCCAAATTTCTGGAAGAGTGAATTGCGTCATGGTGCTGTTTTTCACACAGATGGTGCCCAACTGACCCTACTATACAGTGTAGCCAACAAAATCAGAAACAAACATTGTGCATGCATGAAATTAAAAATATAAAATGGCAGCAATTTACCTATTGTACCCTGTACACACACACACACACACACACACACACACACACACACACACACACACACTCACTTGATGGGTTTCTTTCAGTTTGTTATTTCTTTATTGTCCACAAGGGGCTAAACATAGAGGGGACAAACAAGGACAGACAAATGGATTAAGTCGTTTACATTGACCCCAGTGCATAACTGGTACTTAATTTATCGACCCCGAAAGGATGAAAGGCAAAGTCGACCTCGGCGGAATTTGAACTCAGAATGTAAAGACAGACGAAATACCACTAAGCATTTCACCTGGCGTGCTAATGATTCCGCCAGCTCACCGGCTTCTTTCAGCTTCTTTCTACTAAATCTACTCACAAGGCTTTGGTCAGTTTCGGGCTATAATAGAAGACACTTACCCAAAGTGCCATACAGTGAGATTGAACTTGGAATCATGTGGTTGGAAAACGAACTTCTAACCACACAGCGAAGCTGGTACTGATATGAAAAACAAAGAGAAAACCCGTAATGATGTTTTCTTTTGGGAACCCTCTCTTGCCCCAGTGGGGTCTATACACAGATTGTAAAATGCCAAGTTGTGTAAAATCCATCTCATCATTTCCTCTTTTGTCAAAGTTCCTTAATCTTAGATAAATATCATGTTTCAAAGATCGTGGAAAATCCTTAGAAACATTGGAAAATTATGCATGTGCGTGTGTGTGTGTGTATATGGTAGTGTGTATATATGCATGAGTAAGTGTGCTTGTGTGGTTGTGTGACTATGTG
>NC_069009.1:5373381-5375759 GCF_001194135.2 Octopus bimaculoides
ATATACATGTATATATATGTGCATGTGTAAGTGTGCTTATATCTGCTTCTGTGTGTGTGTGTGGTTGTGACTATCTGTGTGCGTGTGGTAGTGGGTACATATGCATGTGTAAGTGTATATGTATCTGTGTCTGTGTGGTTGTGTGACTGTGTGTGTGTGTGTGTGTGTGTGTGTGTGTGTGGGCCTGAGTAGATGTATGTGGTTCTATGTATGTGTGTTTGTACCACTGTGTATGTGTGTGTTTGTGCTTGTATGTGTGTGAGTGCAGGCCTAAGGAGATGTATGTAGTTCTATGTATGTGTGTGTTTGTGCCTGTGTGTGTGTGGCTTGGTGAGGCTGTGTGTGTCTCTGCCAGTGTGTATATGTATGTATATATATACATAGCCGTATGTATACCTGTCTGTGTGTTTGTGTATATGTGTATATGTATGCGTGTGCACACATATATGTGCATATGTGCAGCTGTATCTATTTTCTATGTTATGTATATTTGTGTTTATGAGCATATGTGTCTATGTATATATTTATGTGTGTGCACTCAAATGTGTATATATGTGGCTATATGTGTGTGCGTTTGTGTATATGTAGCTGTATCTATATGTCTTTGAGTGACTGTATCAATATGTGTGTGTGTGTAGCTATGTCTATGTGTATGTATGTTTGTATATATGTGTGTATATATATATATGTGTATTTGTATGTGTATTTGTATGTCCATATGTGTGTATGTGCATGTGTGCTTGCGTTCGTGTGGCTGTATCTCTGTGTGTGTGTGTGTCTGTGTATGTGTGGCTGTACCTATGTGTGCGTGTGAGTCTATCTATATGTGTGTATGTGTGGCTGTATCAATATGTGTGTGTGTGTATATGTGTTTCTGTATGTGTGGCTGTATCAATATGTGTGTATATGTGTGGCTATATCTATATGTACGTCTGTGTGTCATTCAAATGATCGCACCTTACCAACCTACGCAACCCCTCAGTATACCTGATATTGTCTTCGTCCTTCCTATTCTTCATCAGCCATCAAAGACAGCCCTGGCTTTTAAAAAGTCGTTATTCAGCGACAACTAATCCTCATTATCTCTGTGGATAAAACCAATTTAATGCCAACGAGGAATATCATTGATTCCGAAGAATGGCAAAGACTGTGTAAAGAGGTGGATGCTTCCCATGAAAAGAAATTTTGCTATTTGCTTTCAATGGACGATGGACCAATTTGACGGTTGAACGTTGATTATGGGTGAGTGAGTGTGTGTGTGGGGTGGTGGTGGGGGGTGTTTGCTGGAATACGCAAGCACACACATACACATATGTATGTATATACATATGCATATTCATGTATGTATATATATATTTATGTACGTATGTATATATGTATATGTATTTAGGTATATATATATATGTAGATATATATATATATATACACACACATATATATGTATGTATATATACATATATATACACACATATATTACTATAAATATGTATATATACCTATATATGTATATATATGAATATAAAGATACATATGGATATATATATATATATATACATACACATACATATATACAGGTACGTATGTATATATATGCATATGTAAGTATATTACTCTGAATATGTATATATACCTATATGTATATGAATGTATATGTGTGTGTGAATGAAAATAAATATATATATATATATATATATATATATATATATTTATATGTATGTATACATATATGTATTTCTATATGTATAGCTATTAACTTTACAATATGTTCAAATGTATTTGTGAGTGCGTGTGTATACATATAATTACACATATAAACGCATAGATGCACTCACACTTGAACTCTCTCACACATACACACACACACGCATGCACACACACATAAATGCACTTACACCTGCACATATATGTATAGAGGTCATTATATATTTGGACGCGTGCTTGAGCAAGTGAGGGTATATACGTGTGTTGCTAATTACACACTTCTGATGGATAATTGTATCACATACACTCACACACACACACACACACACACACACACACAAATATATAAACACAAATGTGTGCAGTATATAAGCGTGTGTGTGTGTGTGTGTGTGTGCATGTGTACATGCGTGTTAACAGCATCTAACAGACTTAGTGGTGATCACTGTTTCATCCCCACCACCTCACATTTACACACAAAATTACAGACACATACATACACGCACACACACACACACACACACACACGCACACACACACACACATACAGAAACTCACGCACACACATGCATATATGTGCATATATACTTACCTACAGATATATATCCTTAAATACACGCTTACATACACACACACACACACACACACATATATATATATATATATATATATATATA
>NC_069009.1:5376251-5378755 GCF_001194135.2 Octopus bimaculoides
TATATATATATATATATATATATATATGTATGACAGGCTTGTTTCAGTTTCCGTCTACCAAATCCACTCACAAGGCTTTGGTCGACCCGAGGCTATAGTGGAAGACACTTGCCCAAGGTGCCACGCAGTAGGAATGAACCCAGAACCATGAGGTTGGGAAGCAAGCTTCTTACCACACAGCCACTCTTGTACATGTATATATATTCTTTTACTTGTTTCAGTCATCTGATTGCAGCCATGCTGGAGCACCACCTTTAGTCAAGCAAATCAACCCCAGGACTTATTCTTTGTAAGCCTAGTACTTATTCTGTCGGTTTCCTTTGCTGAACAGCTAAGTTATGGGGATGTAAACACACCAGCATCGGTTATCAAGCAATGTTGGGGGGACAAGCACAGATATACAAACACACACACACACACATGTATGTATATACGATGGTCTTCTTTCAGTTTTTGTCTACCAAATCCACTCACAAGGCTTTGGTCGGTCCGAGGCTATAGCAGAAGACACTTGCCCTGGGTGACATGCAGTGAGACTGAACCCGGAGCCATGTGGTTGGGAAGCAAGCTACTTTCCACACAGTTACTTCTGCACCTTAATGTTTTATTCTTTACTCATTTCAGTCATTAGACTGCAGCCATTCTGGGGGAAGCCCCTTAAAGAATTTTTGGTTGAATGCATCAATCCCAATGCCTGCTTTTTTTTTAAGGCCTAACATTATTGCTATGGATGTCTTTTGCCAAACAACTATGTTATGGGAACAAACACCCCGCTCCCAGGCTTCTTTCAGTTTCCATCTACCAAATCCACTCACAAGGCCTTGTTCCAAAGCTATAGGAGAAGACACTTCCCCTATAGTTGCAAAGTGAACATTTTAACCGTACAGCCATATTTCTACATCCAACGTACTGAGCTGGCAGAATCATTAACATGCTGGACAAAATTTCAAGCAGTATTTCATCTGTCTTTATGTTCTAAGTTCAAATTCCACCAGGGCCTACTTTCATTTTTTCACAAATGATAAACTAAGTACCAATTGAATACTGGAGTCAACATAATCAACTCACTCCCTGCATCAAACTTGTTGGCCTTGTTTTGAGTTTTGAGTTCAAATTTCACTGAGGTCAACTTTGCCTTTCATCCTTTTGGGGTTGATAAATTAAGTACCAGTTGCGTACTGGGGTCAGTGTAATTGACTCATCCCTTCACCCAGAATTGCTACTCTTGTGGAAAACCTTATTATTATTATTATTATTATTATTATTATTATTATTATTATTATTATTATTTTTTCTTTCTTTATTCAAATTTTCTTCCATTTCTCGACGAGTGATTTCCGTACACTTAGGGCAGAGAAGCTCATTGTATGCATTCCCAGTTTACACACACAAATTCACAGGTAAAATATGTATGTAAAAAAATTAATAAATAAATAAATTCAAGAATGGATGTTGTTTTCAACAGCAATAATGCTCTTCTCAGTACATGAGTAGTTCCAGTTAACACGATTTTTTGAACTTCCTGTAGGGATGGTAAGCCTGGTATCATTTTCAAATAGGTTTCAGTACCTTTTTTTATCATTCCTAGAGATCCTACTGGTACGGTAGTTGCCTTGAGATGCCACTTTTTTTCAATTTCTATTAGCAAGTCTTTATATTTACTGATCTTGTCAAATTCTTTCGCCACTATATTGTGATCGCAAGGAATACTCATGTCAATTAATAAAGACGTCTTCTTTGTCTGATCTTTTATAATAATATCCGGTTTATTAGCTTATATAGCCTTGTCGGTATGTACGGGGAAGTCCCAGAGAATCGACACATTTTCTCCCTCAGTCACAGCTTCAGGATGGTGTTTATACCATTTGTCAGCGGTTTTGATTTTATAATGCCGACATATTGTCCTGTGTAAATACTGGCCGACTCTGTCATGTCTTGCTTTATATTCTACAGGTTATTATTATTATTATTATTATTATTATTATTATTATTATTATTACCTCCATTTTACCGAAGGCGGAGATATTGTTTTCAGTCATGTTTGTTTGTTTGTCTGTTCATGGTCAAAATATCTCAAAAACCGATGGATGGATTCAGATGTAACTTTCAGAGTGTACTGGGTGCCCTTTACGTGTCACTGGCATGAGTCCCCTTTTTATGTGTCACCAACACGGATGCCTTTTACATGTCACTGATATATACATGATGGGCTTCTTTCAGTTTCTGTCTACCAAATCCACTCACAAGGCTTTGGTCAGCCTGAGGCTATAGTAGAAGACACTTGCCTAAGGTGCCCTGCAGTGGGACTGAACCTGGAACCATGTGGTTGGGAAAACAACTTCTTACCACAGAACCATGCTTGCACCTATATATGTTTCATTGTGTGCATCCATATACTTTTTTATTTTTTTTGCGTGTGCACAGGAGTGGCTGTGTGGAAAGTAGATTGCTTACCAGCCACATGGTTCTGGGTTCATTCCCACTGCGTGGCACCTTAGGCAAGT
>NC_069009.1:5379644-5383766 GCF_001194135.2 Octopus bimaculoides
ATATATATGTATGTATGTATGTATGTACGTACATACCTATATATATGGATGTGTGTGTGTTGATACATATCAGCACATTTGATCTAACTTATGCAAGCAAGGGAAAGTGGACACAAAATGATGATGATGATATATATATATGTACGTGTATATATATATGTGTGCATATATATATATATATATATATATATATATATGTCTGTATGTATGTATATGTATGTATGTATATATATATATATATACTATACATATGTGTGTGTGCATGTGTAGGTTTGTGCATGTCTATATGTGTATGTATATATATATATATATATATATATATATATATATATATATATATATATATATATATATCCACACACACACACACACACACACATGAACACATACTTGTAAGTATACAGATATATATGTACACATTGGTGGACTCATAAATATATGTATGTTATACATATACATTCATGTAGAAACAAAGACCTACAAATAATTCACAAATTCTAAGAACACAGCCCTAAACACACACACACACACACAAACAAACAAGCACATATAACACATAAACACACTCGCATACACCTCCAGGAGAAAAATGCCCTGCGTTCACAAATCTTTCCAGAAAAAGCTAGCATTAAGTAACGTTATTAAAAGCCATAAAGACTGCTGAAGAATTCCTCGTCCCTTGAACAAAATGGTAATGAGAATGGCAACCCTATTTGTTTTATTCAAAACAGGAAGCTAGAAAGCCATTATTAGCTACATAGGAGATGAGAGTCTGGGAGACAGAGAGACAAAGATCTTTTCTATCCAAAATATAAGGTTTATTAGTGTTTGTTTTAAGGAAAACCAATAATTAGTGCTTATAAATAATACATTAAGACAGAAATGCATATAAAGATAAGTGGTTATATATATATATATATATACATATATATATATATATATACACACACACACATACATACATATATATATATATATATATATATATATATATATATATATATATATATATACCGGAATGGATGTACGTACGTATACACATATATATATACACTCATGGGCATGTGTGTCTATATATATATATTTATATATAGACATACATTATATATGTATGTGCAGGTGTGTTTCTGTGTTTCAGTATGGCTTTAGGTGTTTGTGCTTAATTGCGTATATGTGTGGTGTGTGTGTGTGTGTATATATATGTGTTTGTGAATAAATGTGAATGTTTGTGGTGTGTGTATGTGTACATATATATTATACACGTGTTTGTGTGTGGTTTTGGGTCTTTATGTGTAAATGTGTTTGGTGCATGTATGTATGTGTATATATATATATATATATGTATATATTTATGCATTTGTGTTTTCACATATGTATATATGTCTGCATATATATGTATGAATATATATATACATATAAATACATACATCTTCCTGTGTGTATATATATATATATATATATATATATGTGTGTGTGTGTGTGTGTGTGTGTATATATATATGTATGTATGTACGTCTGTACATATACGTATATATGTGTGTATATACATATGCATGTATATATGTATTGAGTGAAAATGTACAAAAGAGAGCAGTAATGTAAACACTGTACGTGATATCTAATAAACACAGACATATAATTTACTGTGACTGGTAGACATTGTGGTTAGGCTTGGGGTTTAAGTTAAAGCTATGTTGAACTTCTATTATTGTCAGATACACACACACACACACATATAGGTATGTGTGTGTATGTGGGAGAAGATATGTGTTTGTGTGTATATATATATATAAATACATATATATGTGTGTGTGTATGATTGTATACATATTATGTGTGTTGTAGGAGAAACTTAGCCCATTTGTGTTTCTTTTTCTTTATATATATATATATATATATATATATGTATATAGGCACAGGAGCAGCTGTGTGATAAGAAGCTTTCTTCCCAACCATATGGTTCCAGGTTCAGTCCCACTATGTGGCACCTTGGGCGAGTGTCTTCTGCTATAGCCTCAAGCCAACCAATGCCTTGTGAATGAATTCAGCAGCCGAAAACTAAAAGAAACCCATCAAATATATATATATATATATGTATGTATATTTATGCATACTTAATTATGGATAAAATCAATTAATGTAGGTGCTGTTTTGCAGTACCCTTAATTATAATTATATCTATGTAATTATATATCTATATACATATGTATGTGAGTGTGTCCTTGTTTCTGTGTTTGTGACCCCATCACTCCTTAACTACCGGTGTTGGTGTGTTTACATCCCTGTAACTTAGTGGTTCAGCAAAAGATAGTGATAGAATAAGTGCTAGGCTTGAATATAAGTCCTGGGGTTGATTTGCTTGACTAAAACCCTTCAAGGTGGTGCTCCAGTAGGGCTACAGGCAGCTGACTGAAATAAATGAATGAATAAAAGCATATGTGGAGTTTTCATCAGGGTGGCTCAAACGGATATGTATGCACTTTGAGTGCTCAAATAGGTGTGCCACCAAAATTCCATTTTGCACTGCAGTTGAAGTTGTGGTTTGTGACTGCCTTGTCCAAAGTGGCTAGAAGTGGCTTCCCCTTGAGTTAGCATCATTTGCAACTGTTTTATTACATCCACCACAACTTCCATTGCTACCCAGCCTGTAGATCTGACATCTGCTTTATTTACCTCTTACCTATCTGTCTTTATACTTTCACTCCCTAACTTCTCTGGACAAGAGTACCCTTTACTATAATGATTAGTATGTTTCTAATCAAAAACTAATGCCATTTTGTTTAGGACAGGTATAATTACCAACACAGGAACATGTATCATACATCAAAATGAAGCTGGTCCTCTGTGGATCACATCCCTACTTCTCAACATAGTCACCGTTTCTCTCAATAGCAATGTTCCACCTTCGAATGAGAGCATGTATCCCTGCCCCATAAAATTCTGTTGACTGTTCTTTGAGCCACTTCTTCACTACAGTTTTCACTTCCTTGTCATTGGAACAATTTAGCGCCTTCAGACTATCATCTCTTCGGCCCCATGAAAGAGGGTTTGAGAGGCAAACATTATTCCAGTGACGAGGAAATGAAAACTGTAGTGAAGAAGTGGCTCAAAGAACAGCCAACAGAATTTTATGGGGCAGGGATACATGCTCTCATTCGAAGGTGGAACATTGCTATTGAGAGAAACGGTGACTATGTTGAGAAGTAGGGATGTGATCCACAGAAGACCAGCTTCATTTTGATGTATGGTACATGTTCCTGTGTTGGTAATTATACCTGTCCTAAACAAAATGGCATTATTTTTTGACTCACCCTTGAACAAAACAGCTTGCTGCCTTCTCAATAATAATAATAATAATAATGATAATGAGTATGGAGACTTGTTGATCCAAAGAATATATTTTATAGTTATATACAGCATATTACAATGATATTATTATTATTAATATTATTAATACTAATGTATACTCCAGGGTACCTTTACAATCCAGCATAGGACACCTCGAATCACACAACGGATGGATTCAGTGTAGATACAGACACTTGATACTCAACATTGTGGTTAGCTGATATCTGAAACCCAACTAAGAGCTAACACATTATCCCCTTGGATAATATATCCCTCCAAACTCACTTTTATATATATAATGTGATGTTGTTGGCACTCCGTTGCTTATGACGTAGGGTTCCAGTTGATCCGATCAACGGAACAGCCTGCTCGTGAAATTAACGTGCAAGTGGCTGAGCACTCCACAGACACGTGTACCCTTAATGTAGTTCTCGGAGATATTCAGCGTGACACAGTGTGACAAGGCTGACCCTTTGAATTACAGGCACAACAGAAACAGGAAGTAACAGTGAGAGAAAGTTGTGGTGGAAGAGTACAGCAGGGTTGGCCACCATCCCCTGCCGGAGCCTCATGGAGCTTTTAGGTGTTTTCGCTCAATAAACACTCACAACGCCCCGTCTGGGAATCGAACCGCGATCCTATGACCGCGAGTCCGCTGCCCTAACCATTGTGTTTAACGCTTTTTTGTGATGTCCTGTACCCATATATGCATGTATGTATGCATATAGATGTAGGTATGTACATATATGTATGTCTAAGGTGTAGCTGTATATA
>NC_069009.1:5385867-5390197 GCF_001194135.2 Octopus bimaculoides
GAATGGTGGTGTTTGAATTGGAAGTGGTGCTAGTGGCAGTAATGGTGGTGGTGGTGGTGATGGTGGTGTTTGTGGTGGTAGTGGTGGTAGTGCTGTTAATAATGAAGATGATGATGATGATGGTGTCAGCAATGATGATGACAATGTTGATGATGGTGAGTGTGAGATGATGATGATGTTGATGGTTATGATGAAGAATTTGAAGACAATGATGGTGATGGTGGTGGTGATGATTAAAATGACAATGGTATATATGATGATGATAGTGGTGCCACTGATGGTGATGATGATAAGAATGATGGTGGTGATGGTGATGGTGGTAATGATGATGATGATGATCAGAATAAGAGTGATGATGATGATGATGGTGGTGGTGGTGGCAATGATGATGATGATGACGCTAGTGGTCATGACGATGGTGATGGTGATCATCATGATCAAACTGGTTTATATGATAATGGTGATGTTGATGATGGTGATGACAGTGAAGTTAGTAGTCATAATCCTCACACCTGCAGTGTTTGTCACGGTGTTTCAGTGGTGATGGTCACGATGATGACAACGATGACGAGGAAGAAATAGAAAAAGAGAAAGGCATGTCCTCCAAAACACAATCAATCAAAAGCTGATCAATAAGCCTCTGACATCAGACGTGGCACAGAGTGGTGTCACAGTGTGACATCACAGCCCCCAGACAAAATCTCCAACGCCAAAGAACCAACTGGTACCATACTCCACCGCACACCACTTGATTCCAAACATATGAATGTGGACCTTCCAATAGGGATTTGCTCAAATGTTAGGGGTTAGTGATTGACCAGATTTGGTATTGAACTTTCATCTTTAATCTTTTGTCTTTTAGTTTTTACTTGTTTCAGTCATTAGTCAGTAGCCATGCTGGAGCAGAGCCTTGAAAAATTGTTTTAGTTCAACGAATCAATTCCTGTACTTTTTATTTTCTTAAAACCTGATACTTAATCTGTCAATCTCTTTTTGCTGAATCGCTAAGTTATGGGGACATAAACACACCAACACCAGTTGTCATGCAGTGGTGGAGGACAAACACAGACACAATGACACATGCACAACAGTTATATGTATGTGTGTGTGTGTGTGTCTTTAATAAACTTTTACTTGTTTCAGTCACCAGAAATAATGTCCAGTTTGTGGATTAAAAAGCATAAGAATGGACTCTTTGATGAGATTCAGGACAAGCCACATTGGTCAGGGTGAGAGGTAGTATTTGAGGATAGTTAGTATAAACTCTCTTTTAATGATCCCTAGATCGTAGGTTTGATTCCTTGACTGGGTGGTGTGTTGTGTTCTTGAGCAGAACACTTCATTTTACTTAGCTCCAGTTCACTCAGCCATGAACGAGTCCAAGCAAAAGCTGAGGAGTTAACCCTGCAATGGACTAGCATCCTATTCAGGAGGAGTGTTGTAATCATAAGACTGTGGTTTCGATTCCTGCAGCAGATAATATGTTGTGCTCTTGAACAAAACACTCCACTTCGTGTTGCTCCAGTCCCCCTTCAATGAGGGGGGATTGTTGGCCTTCTTGCCTAGCCATCGGGGTGGCATCATTTGAAGGCTAAAGCAATGAAAAAGTGCACTGTGACCAGCGATATGCAGCAACATCTGTTTTTAGTTGGAGTTATGAACTCTTTTTTTCAACAGATAAACTTCCTGTTGAAAAAAAGAGTTCATAACTCCAACTAAAATGATTTGTCTCCCCTTACACATACTTCCTGTTTTGACACAACACTTCCTGCTTAACACAAACTTTTAACTCTTTTTTTTAAACCTAACACAACCCTCAATTCTCATGCATCCTTATTTTTCCAACCATTATATACATGGATTACCATTGAACTTTAAAAGCTCAAAGACAATATAATGTATTGGTATATTTATTTTTTTATATATTATTTTTTTTATATATTATTTTCTTCATTTTGTACTTCTTTGTAAAAAACATTTTCATTCTCCCTCTTCTTGAAAATTTGCTTCGCAATGAAAGCCGGTTAGAGAAATCTTTATTAAAATATGCTTCCAGTTTAGCATTCTGCCTTATTATTATTTTTCATTTTCCTATATATATATATAGAGAGAGAGATAGATAGATAGTTAGATAGATATATACGTAAATGTAACAAAAACGCAGTAGAGGATAATAAAACAGATGGTTATGGCCTGGTCATTGCTTTGTACCTTCCTTGGCTCATGCTTATACCACCTGCTATCAGTTTCAATGTAATGTTGGCATATTGTCCAGTGGATATAACTGCTTACTTAGTCATGTCTGTATATATATTCAGATTTGGCAAGGGCTGGGCAGCCTCAGATGATGTGGTCAACTGTCTCATTGTGCTGGTCACACATTTTGCATTTGATGTTGAGGCCTGTTTTCATTATTTTGTTTTTATAATACTTTGTAGTCAGACTTTGGCCTTATGTAGCGAGAATCAATCCTTCTGTTTTGGCTTTTAGTCCAGCGCTTGTGAGCCATTGCTGGCATTTACTTAGGATCACTTACTCTCTGTCAATCCTTGCAGGGTACTGGCCATCATGTGATTTTTCTCTCCATTTCTTTTTCAGTATCTTTCATAATTTGGTTTTCATGTTTTTTTATCTCTCTGACCATTTGTTATTTCTTTACTACCCACAAGGGGCTACACAAGGGACAAACAAGGACAGATAAAGGGATTAAGTCGATTATATCAACCCTAGTGCATAACTGGTACTTATTTAATCGACCCCGAAAGGATGAAAGGCAAAGTCGACCTCAGCGGAATTTGAACTCAGAACGTCACGGCAGACGAAATACTGCTAAGTATTTCGCCCGGCGTGCTAACATTTCTGCCGCCTCTCTGACCATTTCTGCTATGTTGTCATCTGAGGGCAGTGTATCACATCTGAGGTCAGTGTTTCAGGGTAGCTTGTTTCTGTTTTGTATTTTGTCACTTCCTTGTTGTATAGAGAAAAGCATTTTCTTTTTCTCCTGTTGCTTTACTACATGCAGTAGTCTTACTCCCTTTGTTTCTAAGTCCTTTACCAGTCCAATTGTTATTTTCTATCTGTATCAAGCCATGACCTTTTTCTAAGTGGGGTAGATGTATTCTATCTCTGCATCTGTTAGATTTTTTCTGGTTCTTCTATCTAGGTTTCTCGATTCACTGATCTTCCAGTTTATTATATTAAAGCTGTAATTTATGACTGGTACAGCTAGCGTGTTTATCCCTATTATCTTATTTTTAGCATTAAGTTCAGTATTTAATATTAGTCTATCTCTTCTGTAATACTCTCTCCTAGTTTTCTCTTTCATTTTTGTGTGTTGTATTTTAGTTGTTTCTTCTATTCCTGGATATTTGTATGGGTAGCTGTGGTCTGATTCTATTATTGAAATCATTATCATTATTATTATTATTATTATCATTATTATTATTATTATTATTATTATTATTATCATTATTATTATTATTAAGGTTGGGAGCTGGCAGAATGATTAGTACGCTGGGCAAAATGCTTAGTGGCATTTTGTCTATCTTTCAGTTCTGAGTTCAAATTTTGCCAGGTTCGACTTTACCTTTCATTCTTTTGGGGTCAATAAATTAGGTGCCAGTGAAACACTGGGGTCAATGAAATTGCCTAGTCCCCTCCCACCAAATTTCAGGTTTTGTGCCTTTAGTAGAACAGATTATCATTATTATTATTATTATTGTTATTATTATTATTATTATTATTATTATTATTATTATTATTATTATTATTATCATCATCATCATTAAGGCAGAGAGCTGGCAGAATCGTTAGCAAAATGCTTGGTGGTATTTCATCTGCTACTACATTCTGAGTTCAAATTCTGCTGAGGTCAACTTTGCCTTTCATCCTTTTGGGGTTGATTAAATAAGTACCAGTTACTCACTGGGGGGTCAATGTAATTGACTTAATCCCTTCCCCAAATTTGAGAACTTGTGCTTCCAGTAAAAAGAATTATTATTATTATTATCATTATTATTATCATTATTATTATTATTATTATTGACTTTTGTTTTGCATTTGTACAAGTTGGATCCAAGTCTCACCCAGAGACCTCAAGAGACAACAAGTTAGAAGTTCATGTAGGTGTTATGCCTAGGGTACCATATATTTCGATTTGTACATAGTGTTGTTCTAGAGAATGTTTAAGAAACCATAAGAAAATTATGTGTTTGCTTTAAAATTTGTTATCACATAGACAGTATTTTACGTAGGATATGGGCAATTCCCATGAGCACTATCTTTTGAACTTCAGCCATTTTGGGGTTTCCTGGTATCTGAGCTAGGTAGT
>NC_069009.1:5391004-5391356 GCF_001194135.2 Octopus bimaculoides
TCTGCTGTTTTATATATTTTATATTGACAACAGGGTAAGACTTATGTGTTGGTGGTGGTGTTGGTGGTGGTGTTGTTGTTGTTGTTGGTGGTGGTGGTTGTGGTGTTGGTGTTGATAGAGGTGGTGTTAGTAGTAGTGGTAGCAAAGATGGTGGTTTTTGGTGATGGTGTGGTGTAGTGTGGTGTAGTGTAGTGTGGTAGTGTTGTTGGTGGTGGTGGCAGTAGTGGTAATGGTGTTGCCCTGTTAATTGTGGTAGTGATGAAATATTGGTGTTGGTTGTAGCGGTAATGATGACGATGGTGGTGGTATTTGTGATGGTGATGGTGGTGGTGGTGTAGGTGATGACGTTTTA
>NC_069009.1:5391366-5393197 GCF_001194135.2 Octopus bimaculoides
TGGTGGTGGTATTTGTGATGGTGATGGTGGTGGTGGTGTAGGTGATGACGTTTTATAGTGATGGTGGCAATTGCCATGCTAATGATGGTAGAGGTAGTGGTAGTTATGGTAATGATGGTGGCGATGATGATCATGATGATGGTGGTGGTGGTGATGATGATGATGGAGATGATGGCGGTGGCAGTGGTGGTGGTGGTGGTGGCATTGAAGTTAGTGTTCTTCTTAATGCTAAAAGTCATGGCGTTGATGTTGCTGGTGACGTGACAGTGTTGGCAGGAAAGCTGGTTGTAGTGTCAGTGATGACGACGACGATGACGACGATGGTGGTGGTGGTGGTGGTAGTATTGGTGATGATGTTGGGAGTGATCGTTGTGGTGGTAATTATAATGGTTGTGTTGGTGTTCACATTGATGTTATTAATGATTAGGAATGATTGGTAATGTTGTTAATATTGTTATTTGAAGGTAATATTTATCAACACTTGAAAGTGGATGTTCTGTTAGATCACAGATTTACTGTGAATGTATATCAGAAAATATATATCAGCAACAGAGGCAGTATTGATATTGAGAGATAATGTTAAAACAAGCTATAATGTGGTAGATATCATGAGAAAAACTCTCATGTTGGTGTTTTGGTGCAAAATGCATTCTTGTTTATATCACTAGCAGGGAGATAAATCTCTGCTACTTCCAGTACTGAGACCACCAGATCATGTGATTTCGACCTTGTTTGGTCTTGTCAATGGTGGAGGCGCAATGGCCCAGTGGTTAGGGCAGCGGACTCACAGTCATAGGATCGCGGTTTCGATTCCCAGACCGGGCGTTGTGAGTGTTTATTGTGCGAAAACACCTAAAGCTCCACGAGGCTCCAGCAGGGTATGGTGGCGAACCCTGCTGTACTCTTTCACCACAACTTTCTCTCACTCTTACTTCCTGTTTCTGTTGTGCCTGTAATTCAAAGGGTCAGCCTTGTCACACTCTGTGTCACACTGAATATCCCCGAGAACTACGTTAAGGGTACAGGTATCTGTGGAGTGCTCAGCCACTTGCACATTAATTTCATGAGCAGGCTGTTCCGTTGATCGGATCGACTGGAACCCTCGACATCGAACGCGATGGAGTGCCAACAACAATACAGCACAGGTCTGGCAGCAGAGTGACATTTCCAGGAGGGGAATAAATATGCCACAGAACCCTGGGAAACTAGACTCATGAGCATGTAGCTCAGGAAGGACCCTTGAACCATTTTTTTGTTTCTAGTGGGTAGAGTGACCACATACAGGCTTCTGTTGTTGTCGTTAGTAGTGAGTAGTGTTCTTATTGTTGTCTTTTGTCTTCTTTCAATTATTCTTCTTGTCTTCCTCTCTCTCCTCCTCTTCCTTTTGCTCGCCTCTTCCTCCTCCTCCTGCTATGCCTTCTCCTTCTTCTCTTTCACCTCTTCCTCCTCCTCCTCCTCCACCTCGTCTTTCTTCTCTTCCTTCTCCATCTCCTCCTCCTGCTATGCCTTCTCCTTCTTCTCTTTCACCTCTTCTTCCTCCTCCTCCTCCACCTCGTCTTTCTTCTCTTTCTTTCTAATCCTCCCTCTCCTCTTCGCTTTCTTCTCCTCTTCCTCCTCCTCTTCCACCTCCTCTTCCTCTTTCTTCTCTTCCTCCTGTTCCCCTTCTCATCTGCCATCCTCTTCTCTTTCACCTTTTCTTTCTCCTCCCCTCCACCTCCTCCACCCTCTCCTCTTCTCTTTCTTCTCTTCCTTCTCCATCTCCTGCTCCTGCTATGCCTTCTCCTTCTTCTCTTTCACCTCTTCTTCCTCCTCCTCCTCCACCTCGTCTTTC
>NC_069009.1:5393890-5397391 GCF_001194135.2 Octopus bimaculoides
GTTGTTTTTGTGGCCGGGGTCATTGTTGTTGTTGAACTGTCATTATAGAGACCAATAGACACCAAACAACTCCATAAACAAATCACTTATCTCTCTGATTTATGGAACCAAATTTTATTCCTGTCTCTCCTGTTTTTTTGTATATTTTCCGTTCTTATTGACCAATCTTTTGTTGTATGTTAGTGTGTATGTATATCTATATAAGTGTGTGTGTTTGTATATATGTATATTATATGTGTGTATTTATATACACATGTAGCTGCATCATCATCATTGTTTAACGTCCGCTTTCCATGCTAGCATGAGTTGGACGATTTGACTGAGGACTGGCAAGCCAGAAGGCTGCACCAGATTCTAATCTGATTCGGCAGAGTTTCTACAGCTGGATGCCCTTCCTAACGCTAACCACTCTGAGTGTGTAGTGGGTGCTTTTACGTGCCACCCGCATGAGGGCCAATCACATGGTACTGGCAATGGCCATGCTCCAAATGGTGTTTTTTACGTGCCAACTGCACGGGAGCCAGTCCAGCAGCACTGGAAACGACCACTCTCGAAAGATTTTCTAACGTGCCACCAGCACAAGTGCTAGAAGGCGACGCTGGTAACGATTACGCTCAAATGGTGCTATTTACGGGCCACTAGCACGGAAGCCAGACAGCTGCTCTGGCAATGAACACGCTAGGACAGTGCTGTTAGTACTCCACTGGCACAGGTGCCAGTCACCAAATACATATATATATAGGAGTGGCTGTGTAGTAAGTAGCTTGCTTACCAACTACATGGTTCTGGGTTCACTGAGAATATTATATACTGAATTTATATTGAGTGCTCTATTGTATCAAAGTATTAATACTATTCAAGTATTTATGTATTTAATAATAATTTAATTTTCTAATATTGATTTGCTGATATTAATAATAATATATAATAAAATATATATAAATATATATAAATAATGAAGTAGGGAGACAAGTCCAGGTAGATATCAATTTAGTCTCAAGTAAAAAGTGAAAAAAGGTACATATCAACATGTTTGTATATAAATGTATCATGTGTGTAGCGCTCATAATAATTTTTCTATCGTCTTGGCTCAACAACCCTCACCGTTTGTTTTTACTGTCTTGTTCTCACTGTCCTGTTCTTGTTAACACTTTCACCCTCCGCAAAAAATTCCGAATTTTATTTAATTTGCTTTGCGGGAAGGACTGTTCCAACAAGGTCGCGTATTGTCCTTGCCTTCGAAATGCGGAGTAGATAGAACAGGGACAACTGATGAAGGGTTATACTCTTTATGTTGCATGTCTCATTTCTCTGTTTGTTTTTTTTCGTTGTTCAAAAAGAAGTTCGTTTTCTATGTTTTCGTTTCTCATTGTGTTTAATATTTTTTTTGATGTCTTGTACCCATATATGCATGTATGTATACATATAGATGTAGGTATGTACGTATATGTATGGATATATGCATATATTTACATATTTATATTATTGTATATATATATATATACAGCTATTGTCACCAGTCAGTGTCAAATTAATCTCAGAACTTGAGGCAATCCAGCGAAGCTACCTGAAGACAGCCTCTATGCAGCATATAAGTTACTGGGAAATACTCAAGAGATTAAGACACTATTCCTTAGAGCGTAGGCGAGAAAGATATGCTATAATATACATCTGGAAGATCCTCGAAGGAATTGTCCCAAACTTTGGCATCGAGAGTTACACAAATACTAGAAATGGGCACCGCTGCGTAGTGCCAAGGACTCCAAATTTGCCATCAAGATGTAGGACAAGATACTGCAATAACCTGGGCTTCAGAGGACCACAGCTCTTCAATATCCTCCCGAAGGACCTGAGAGACCTGCATGGGGTGGATGTAGGTGTCTTCAAAATAAAGCTGGACCTCTTACTGTCAAGTGTCCCAGATGAGCCAACTTCGCCGCAGGAGGTGCAGATGAGAGCAGCTGCATCAAACTCTCTCATGCACCAAATGTCAATTCCTGAAGTAAAATTCGTGAAGTAAAATTGTGTAGCAACACCAAATGGCAGTGCCCCAGCATGGCCACAGCTCGTGTGCTGAAACTGGATAAAAAAAAAGAAATATATATATATTACTGTAACCATCTATTATACTTTAAACTTTCCCCTGTCTCATAGCCACTTCCCTCAGTTCCACTTTGTTTCCTAATTAAGCGGTTTTTGTCTTGCAAGTAACATGGTGACCCCAACGACGCTGGCGCCACATAATAAGCACCTGTGCCAGCGCCACGTAAAAAGCACCTGTGCTGGTGCCACATAAAAAGAACATGTGCAGGTGTCACATAAAAAGGATTTGTGCAGGTGCCACATGAAAAGGAACTGTGTTGGTGCCACATGAAAAGGACCTGTGTTGGTGCCCCATGTAAGAAACACCCAACACACTCTGTAAAGGGGTTGAGATTAAGAAGGGGATCCAGCTGTAGAACCCATGCCAAAACAGGCTAAGAAGCCTGACACAGCTCTCCAGCTTGCAAGCTCCAGTCAAACCGTCCAACCCATGCCAGCATGGTAAACATGTTAAATGATAACGATGATGATTATCGTCGTCACACACATACACACACACACACAACTATGTATAGAATAATTAAATAACATAGCCATTGATGCTTACACAAAAAACAAATCCTATAGATGCATAAGTACATTAGTACAAAGACACATATGTATGGATACATATATATATATATACATACATATACACACACATGTGTATGTATGTATATATACATATGTATAAATACATACATATATATTTATATATATATATATATATATATATATATATATATATACATATCTATATATGTGTATAAGTGTATATGTATATATACATATATGTGTGTACATATATATATATATGTATGTATGTATGTATGTATACCCAGATCTACATGTAATGTTCTGTTGAAGCTTATCAAAAAACCATCTTGATGTCTATATATTGTAAATAAATGTTTGTATTTTGTGTGCGATGTTTGTTTCCTTGATAACTATACATCATTTCTTATCTGGTAAACATCTTATCAAAGCCAGGCCTTTTCCATGAATCTGACAGAACAGGCCACCACCACTACCACCACCACAACAACAACAACATCAACAACTGTTATGATTATAAAGCTATGAATTGTTACTATAGCAACAGCTGCAAGATCATCGTCAACAATAACCACAACAACAACAACAGTTGTAACATTAACAAGTGTTGTAGGAATATTAACCACAACGTCAATAACAGGCGTAAGAATTACAATAACAACAGGAACATCAACAACAGCTACAACAATATTTTATCAACCATAGCCGCAACAACAACCACAAGAAATTCAACAACAATCCATATCGAAGTATGTGCGAGTGTATGGTTGTACGTATGTGTGTGTGTGTATACTAATATATATATATATATATATATGTATATATATATATATATATATATATATATACACATATATATATATA
>NC_069009.1:5398317-5399259 GCF_001194135.2 Octopus bimaculoides
ATATATATATATATATATATATATATATATACACATATATATAAGTGATGGGCTTCTTTCAGTTTCCGTCTACCAAATCTCCTCGCAAGGCTTTGGTTGGTCCGAGGCTATAGTAGAAGACACTTGCCCAAGGTGCCACACAGTGGGACTGAACTCAGAACCGTGTGGTTAGGAAGAAATCTACTTGCCACACAGGCACTCCTGCGTCTTCTAATTTTTCTTTGAGTTGAATTTCAGTTCTTCTCAAGAAGTTCAAGTTGGTCGCCAAGAAAGCAACAAGACTTTTTGAGTTGAGGGGGTTCCCAGGGTTTGTAAATATGTGGTTGAACTGATGTGTTGTTTGAACCACCGATGCATACACCCAAGTGTTTGCATCTATTCAAATAAGAATCTGAGATGGAGAATTTCTAGAAAGTCTCAGAAATCTTCACCATGCCACTAATAGATTAGATTTGGAAAAACCGCGTCAGTTTCTTTTGATCTTTTTATGAAACCAAGTATTTCTCAGATTTTCTGCAAATTTTTTGGTACAGAACCTAATGCACCTATAACAATGTTGGCACTCCGTTGCTTACGACGTCGAGGTTTCCAGTTGATCCGATCAATGGAACAGCCTGCTCGTGAAATTAACGTGCAAGTGGCTGAGCACTCCACAGACACGTGAACCTTTAACATAGTTCTTGGGGATATTCAGCGTGACACAGTGTGACAAGGCTGACCCTTTGAATTACAGGTACAACAGAAACAGGAAGTAAGAGTGAGAGAGAAAGTTGTGGTGGAAGAGTACAGCAGGGTTGGCCACCATCCCCTGCTGGAGCCTCGTGGAGCTTTAGGTGTTTTCGCTCAATAAACACTCACAACGCCCGGTCTGGGAATCGAAACCGCGATCCTATGACCGCGAGTCTGCTGCCCTAACCACTGGGCCATTGCGCCTCCATACCT
>NC_069009.1:5399373-5400424 GCF_001194135.2 Octopus bimaculoides
CCTATGACCGCGAGTCTGCTGCCCTAACCACTGGGCCATTGCGCCTCCACAGAGTGGGACAAGGCTGACCCTTTGAATTACAGGCACAACAGAAACAGGAAGTAAGAGCGAGAGAGAAAGTTGTGGTGGAAGAGTACAGCAGGGTTCGCCACCATCCTCTGCCGGAGCCTCGTGGAGCTTTTAGGTGTTTTCGCTCAATAAACACTCATAACGCCCGGTCTGGGAATCGAAACCGCGATCCTATGACCGCGAGTCTGCTGCCCTAACCACTGGGCCATTGCGCCTCCATACCTATAACAATAGGTACAAATTAAACTTCATAGTCCAGCTAAAAGAGCTGTTGTAAGTTCTGCATCAATTCACCATAAATGTTCTCTTTTTCCTGAACTTTTGATTGCACATTCAGATCTGATGGGCCACTGAGCTCTACAACACCGTCCTACAGAACACTATCAGGTTTGTTACGTTTGCACCAGATTGATGTTTTTACAGAGGTGATCCGCCAATATTGTTTGTTTTTAAAGGTGTGAACACCTGCTGGTTCTGACATGCCTTTGATGTATACATCGGGACAGTCCTTCCTATGGATAGCGTTGTAAATAGTCTTTGCGAGTATATTATCACTTAGAGGCAGTTAGTATCTCGTAGACATTTTGGGGCAGCTGCTGATGTTGAGAAGGATATTTTCCTCATTGGCATAAAAGACCTGATAACTTTTATGTACGTATGCATACATATATGTAAACATATATGTATGTTGTATGTATGTGGGCATACAATATGTATGCTGTATGTATGTGCTTATGTGTATGGATGTATGTAAATATATATGTATGTCTTGTGTGTATATGGATGTATATAAGCATGTATGTATATTATGTGTGTATTTTTGTAAACATGTATGTGTACATGTATGTTTGTAAGTATGGATGTATGTAAATGTATATGTATGTCTTGTGTGTATATGGATGTATATAAGCATGTATGTATATTATGTGTGTATTTTTGTAAACATGTATGTGTACATGTATGTTTGTAAGTATGGATGTAT
>NC_069009.1:5401071-5401650 GCF_001194135.2 Octopus bimaculoides
TATATGTATGTCTTGTGTGTATATGGATGTATATAAGCATGTATGTATATTATGTGTGTATATATGTATGGTTTATGTATGAATGCATGTATATATGTAAACAAATGTATGTGTGCATGTATGTATGTTATGTGTGTATGTATGTTTTATATATATGTATGCATGTATGTTTGCATGTATGTATGGATATATGTGTGTCTGTATATATGTATATTTGTATGTGTTTGTGTATATATGTATGTGCGTGTGCATATGTGTGAATGTACATGTCTGTGTACATGAATATTTGTATGTGTTTACGTATGTATATGTATATATATATATATATATATATGTGTGTGTGTGTGTGTATGTATGTGTGTACGATGTATTTGTCTGAATCTATGTTTGTTTGAAGGCATGTTCAAATGTATTCGATTGTGTATGTGCGCGCGCACACACACACTCAAAAGCATACACACACACACACACACACACACACACACACACACATACATACATAAAACATTGAAGAATTCCACCAATAGTTTTGTTTGCATTTTGCTGCCGGATCTGAGGATTTTATCATTGCTTCTTGGT
>NC_069009.1:5402051-5403521 GCF_001194135.2 Octopus bimaculoides
GTTGTGGTGGTGGTTCGTGGTGGTGGTTCGTGGTGGTGTTGGTGGTGGTGTTGGTGGTGGTGTTGGTGGTGGTTGTGGTGGTGGTGGTAGTGTGGTGGCAGCGGCGGTGGTCGTCATCATCATCATTGCTGAGATCCTGATCATCATCCGGGAAGTGATGGTATTGGCGGCAGCGGCAGTGGTGGTGGAGTTTGTCATCATCACCGTCGTCATGGTAATGGGGATGGTGATAATGGTTAAGGTGTGGATGGGGGTGAAAGCTGGATTAGTAATGGTACTGGCGTCGGTGGCTGATATTGTTGTCATTGTTGTTGTGGTGCATCCGTAACTTTACATATGTACAAACACACACATGCATACACACACACACAGATATATATATACGCACATGCACATACATACATGTGTGGGTGGGTTGATGGTGGTGATGAGGCCAAAAATCCAGATATTGTGTACGTATGTGTATATGTGTGTGTGTGTGTGTCTGTATGTGTGTATTTCTGTGCTTGTGGATCTGTTTGTGTGTATATATATATACATCTGTATATAAATATATATACACATACATACATAAAAATATATATATATAAATATATATATATATATATATAAATATATATATATATATAAATATATGCATATATATAAATATATATATATATATATATATGTAGACATACATAAATATATATATATATATTTGTACACATACATACATGTAAATATATATACATATATATATACACACACACATATGTACACATTGTATCTATATGTCTGTGTCTATGTGCTTCTATATGTACATGCTTTTGTATGTATATGTATATACATGTATGTATTGTGTCAGTATGTTTGTGTGTGTGTGTGTATATATACATGTGTGTGTGTATGTGTGAAAGGCAGGGTGTTAGGGAAATCCACAGTGTGTAGAATTGTCGTTTTTGTTTTGTGTGCATTCCGTTATCTTTCTTCATGAATACCAAACAAAACTTAAGTGTGGTGGTCATGGTGGAAGGGATAGCATTGGGTGGTGGAAGGATTGGAATCAACATCATGTGTGTATATGTCCTGTCTGCATGAGTATGACTGGCTTTACCCACTTGTTAAAATCCCCCCTCCCCCGTCTCTCTCTCTCTCTCTCTCTCTCTCTCTCTCTCTCTCTCTCTCTTCTCTCTCTCGGTTTCTCTCTCTCTATGCTTTTTTCTCCGACATTTCCATATATTACAATCATCTTTCAATTATGTTGTTTGTTAGAAATTATTTATGACAATGTGAAAGTGCCTGTATCCATTCATGTATATGTATATACATACATATATATATACATATATACACATGTATATCTATCTGTTTATCAATCTATATATAATATGTACATGTATGTATGTATGTATATATGTAGGTGTAGGTGTATATATATATATATATATATATATATATATATATATATATATATATATATATATATAT
>NC_069009.1:5403692-5404623 GCF_001194135.2 Octopus bimaculoides
ATATATATATATATATATATATATATATATATATATATACAGGGTGCGATGGGTAAATTGTCGTCATTTTATACTTTTAAATTCATGCATGTGCCTTGTTTGATTTTGATATTGTCGACTTCACAGTATAGTAGGGTTAGTTGGGCACCGTCTGTGAGAAAAACAGCACCATGATGCAATTAACTCTGCCAGAAATTTGGAAGCGACATGCTGTACTGCTTGGTATTGACGCTGGTTCTCCAATATGAGCATTTCAGAGTGTTTGGGTGTTGTCAATCTGAGGACATGTAGCGAGAGTGATAAAAATCAAACATCCAATCAATATCATGGTGTTTGGAGTGATTACTAGAGATGCCGACGTTATGCCTCCACTCATCTTCTCACATAGCCTCACACTCATCATGGAAGCCTACATCAAAGTGCCTGGAGGAGGTAGTGCTGCCCTCGATCATGGAGGGTGGCTGCTGGAAGACTGGCAACAGGACTCTGCACCATGCCATACAAGCAGTAGAACCCAGTCATGGCTATCAGACAATTTCTGTGACCACATCACCCCTACCATTCGATCACCTAACTCCCCAGACGGCATCCCCTTCCCTGATTATTATGAGCAAGAGAGCAACAAAACATCTTGTAACATCAAAACTGAACAGAAAGCAAGGATTATGGCGATTTTATTGAAAAAATTTACTCTTTAGTATTTCAAAATATTTTAATTTAATTTTGGTAAATATATGTAGGCATAGGAGTGGCTGTTTGGTAAGTAGCTTTCTTATGAACCACATGGTTCTGGGTTCAGTCCCACTGTGTGGCACCTTGGGCACGTGTCTTCTACTATAGCCTCAGGCCGACCAAAGCCTTGTGAGTGGATTTGGTAGACGGAAACTGAAAGAAGCCTGTCGTTCATATGTATATATATATATATATATAT
>NC_069009.1:5407611-5408346 GCF_001194135.2 Octopus bimaculoides
TATATATATATATATATATATATATATATATATACATTGAGAGAGAGAGAACAATCTACATGAATATTTTGATATATATAGAATTATATATATGTATTCGTACATATGTGTGTGTGTGTGTGTGTGTGTGTGTATAGGGATAGATCGATACATACATATATACATACGTAAATACGTATATGGAAAGATAAGTAGATAGGTAGATAGATAGATAAATATATAGATAGATTGATAAATAGATACAGAGATGGCGCTAAGATATATAAATAGGCACATGCATAAACATCCACGTAAATACACGCGCCCATGCATACCCGAACACCCACACATAAGAATGCGTTTACTCGTTTACTATCACCGATAAAAAAAAAAAACGAATGAATACACAGCTACATACATAAATAGACGTGTACGTCATATACATTTCCAATGGTTCAATTTGTATCTGTATGAACATATATATATATATATATCTGCATGTATGTCTGTATGAGTGTTTGTGTATATGCATGTGTATAAATATATAAAAATAAGAAAAAGAATTAGCCACAATGAATACATATATAAATGATTATTAATGAAGGCAGATAAAATACTTCAGCTGAGTAGGGGAAAATGCTACTCTCTCCCATACACTGACAAATGTATTATCAACATGAATAGATCCCATTATATATGCATACATACATATATTCATATATATATGTATGTAAGTATTTATATATATATATATAT
>NC_069009.1:5411576-5414789 GCF_001194135.2 Octopus bimaculoides
CATTTATTCCTAGAAAAATTTGACAAAACCTCACAAAGGTTTTTAGCCAGTCAAAAAAGAAAAAATGTTAAGCAGCATTTACTGCAGGACAGCTGTCTGTTCACAAAATGACAGACAGATATAACACGGGTATAATATAACATTGCTTGACAGAACTTGTGTTTGTGGTTGTGGTGGTAATAGTGTTACAGTTGTGCTGAGTACATTGTCCTTGTTACAATGAAAACAGAGCAGACCATGGCTCTGCTTGTTACTTTGGAAATACACAGTACTGTGTGATTTACAGTTATTTGATTGGCTAAAATTACCTCAAATTTTAAAATTTTAAAAGCGGTTATTATTTATTAATTTACAGCAAAAATGAAGTTCATTTTTATAATAAGCATACAAAACCAAATTTGAAAAGAATTGGAACAAAATTTTTTATGCAAAATCTGTGACCGCAATTGAAAAAGTCCAAACATACTATTTTCTACTGAAGATTTGGTATTTGACTGTAATCACACCATCATCTACATAACAATTACTATACAACATTCCAGCATTCATTAGTGAAACTTGTAAGGTTTATGTAATTTATGATCATCATCATCATCATTATCATCGTTTCACGTCCGCTTTCCATGCTAGCATGGGTTGGACGATTTGACTGAGGACTGGCGAACCAGATGGCTACACCAGGCTCCAATCTGATTTGGAAGAGTTTCTACAGCTGGATGCCCTTCTTAACACCATATATATATATATATATATATATAATTCAAAATATAAACAATGAATTTTTATAAAATGAATTTTTATTTTGAAAGTAATTGTAAGATGGAAAATAGTGTTTATTTTTTGTACAATAAAGTCTTTGATGAGATCCTCAAAATTAATCTTTCGTAACACATCTCCATCTAATCTTAGTAGAGATAGGACATCCAGCCTGCTTTGTGGCATAATTATTCTAATGAGATTTTTAATAAACTTCAACTGAGAAAATGAATGCTCAACTGAGCAATTTGTGACCATTAATGCTAAAAATATACAAAAGGAAATGTCTTCATTAGGAAAGGCACTCAATAATGTTTATTTAAGCAAGTTTAAAGCGATTTCTTTTGTGCTACAAACCATTCACCATTTCTGTGGTGCCCCTTCCTTTGATGTTGTGCTTATATTGCTTATTGGTTAACCCAGTAGTGATCCATAGCCTCTTCATTGTTTTGGCCATTTAAATACTGCACAATGCCAATGTGCAATCTACTTCTGCATTGTAGTGCTCTACTCAAAGGAAGTATCCTTTGGTGGCGCTTATCAATTTATCTGACATCTAAATTGAACCAAACTCTGCTAAAATCTTGAAATCTTCATTTTGTTTCCTTTACATCACATCATGTCCAACCATATCCAATGCTTAAGTTTACTTCACCTTGTGATAGCAAGTTCTGCAAAGCCCCTAAATCCAGCTTCCTCCATGGATGGATGGATGGGTGGAGGATCAAATGAATGGTGAGACGGAGGGGAGGGTGGATGGACAGTTGGATGAAAGGAGAGATGGATGGCTGGATGGGAGGGTTGTGGTGTGGATGAATGGGCTGATGGAATGAGAGGGATGTTGGAGGGAGGGACAGGCAGGTAAATGGTTAAATAGATGAATGGATAGATTAACTGATGTATGGACAGACGGGTGGACGGAGATGGGGGAGGGTATTGAGGGGGGATGGAAGGATGACTGGATGGACAGATAGATGGATGGTTGGATTAATAGATGGAGGGGTGAGTGGATGGAGGGAGAGAGAAGGATGGAAGAATGGAAGGACGAATTAGTAGACAGAAAGGTAGATAGATAAATAGATAGAAAGATAGACAGACAGATAGCTATATATATAAGGATAGCTATATATATAAGGATAGCTATATATATAAGGATAGCTATATATATAAGGATAGCTATATATATAAGGATATATGTTTGGGTAAATATATTTTTGCACCTCATTAATCTACAAACGTGGGTCCACAATTAATGAAAGTCGGGTAGATTCGTTATTTTTTCCTTTTTAACCTTGGTAGTTTGCGAGTATTACTTTTTTGGGGGATTTATATTTTAGTAGAGAAATAGTAGTTTTGGCTGCTATTTCTAATTTTCGGTGTGTGGTGAAGCAACACTTGCTGAACCCTAAATTTTAAATTGTTTTTATATATTTACCGATAATGGTTTTAAACACACCGAACTGCTTGGTAAAATTACTAATTATCAATTAATTATTAATTTCTACCCTATATATATATATATACTCTTTTACTCTTTTACTTGTTTCAGTCATTTGACTGCGGCCATGCTGGAGCACCGCCTTTAGTCGAGCAAATCGACCCCGGGACTTATTCTTTGTAAGCCTAGTACTTATTCTATAGGTCTCTTTTGCTAAACCGCTAAGTTACGGGGACATAAACACACCAGCATCAGTTGTCAAGCAATGCTAGGGGGACAAACACAGAAATACACACACACACACACACACATATATATATATATATATATATACATATATACGACGGGCTTTTTTCAGTTTCCGTCTACCAAATTCACTCACAAGGCTTTAGTCGGCCCGAGGCTATAGTAGAAGACACTTGCTCAAGATGCCATGCAGTGGGACTGAACCCGGAACCATGTGGTTGGTAAGCACGCTACTTACCACACAGCCACTCCTGCATACATACATAGACAGACAAGCAGGCAGACCGACAGACCATCAGACAGACAGATAGAGCGAAAGACAAATGGTTGGCTCATTGGATGCATACATGGATAGATGAAAGAAGGGATGGGTGCATGGATAGCTGCTATGCCCATTGCTGCAACCCCCAGCCAGCACCCCAGTGCGTTGCAGTGCCACACAGGAACCAGAACACTTCCATTGCGACAGACTGGTATATAGCCGGAAAGAACCTGTGTGAGTCACACAATCCTATTTGCAATCCATAATCATTTTATTTTCATTCCAAAAACTAATATAGTGTTTTGTAATGTCCAGTTTCAAGTTACACTTGGAGACAGCGATTCTGTTTTTAGATGTAAGACCAGTGTGGATAGGGGAAGTGTAATTTGCATAAATGTATAAATAGGCAGTGCTAGAAAAATTATATGAATATGTAAGCATACGTATATATATATACATACATACATATGTATATATATATATATATATATATATATATATATATATATAT
>NC_069009.1:5415483-5416800 GCF_001194135.2 Octopus bimaculoides
TATATATATATATATATATATATATATATATATATATTATCATCATCATCATTATCATCCTCTTTTAATGTCCGCTTTCCATGCTGGCACAGGTTGGATGGTTTGGCACATATATGCACATATATATATATACATATACATACACACTTATACATATATATATAAACATACCAACATGTGTAGATATACACAGAGAGGGAGATAGTTTACAGGAAATCACCATAATACACACGCACACACACACACACACACACACACACACACGCAAATATATATTTATATGTACATACATGCATATACATACATACACACATACAAACACACACACACACACGTAACTTTTGATATTTGTGTCGCCATGTTATGCGACAATCCAAGGTGAAAGGTGACTTGTTGCTACAAACAAATTAGCTTCTTGGATTGCATACATTTAAAGGCGCTAGAATTGGTAAACTATGTATCGACACGTGCGACGCCAAACCAGCGTCTGACCGCGAATAAATACAGAGTGATTGCAAGAGAGAGAGAAAGACAGGGACAGAGAGAGAGCATTGTGGTCAGAGGGTGTGGATGTAAGTGGGAGAAAAATAAACAACTTAATACTATTGAAGAATGAATAAAATACAAGGCAAGGAAGGAGAGGGTGGAGGTGAAGGGAGGGAGTGATGATGATGATGCAAAGGGGGAGAGAGGGAGGGTGCGGGACAAAAAGTGGGAAAATGAGGGTGGAGGATGTGGAGTGGGTGGTGGGTGAGGTGAGGGAAAAAGAGAAGGGGTGCAGGAAGAAAAGGAGAGAGATGGTAGATGTTGGAGGGGGAAGAACTGGAAGAAGAATTAGGAGAAGCAAAAGAAGAATTGGAGAAAAAAGAAAATGAAGAACTGTGGAGGAAGAAGAAGAAGAATTGGAAGAAGAAGAAGAATTGGAAGAAGAAGAATAATTGGAAGAAGAATAAGAAGAATAAGAATTGGAAGAAGAAGAAGAAGAAGAATTGGAAGAAGAAGAGGAAGAAGAAGAAGAAGAAGAAGAAGAAGAATTGGAGGAAAGTGAAAAGAAGAGAAGAAAAATGTGAAGAATTGAAAGACGAAAGACTGGATGAAGAAGAAGACTGCGTCGCAGTGCCATAGGGGTGTGGCATGGAAGGGTAGACTCAATAAACCACTTAATACTATTGAAAACAGCATAAAATAGGATGTGAGAGGAGGGGAAAAGTATGGAATAAGTGGGGTGTCGCGCAGGCACAGTGGCGTTGCAGCGTCGTTGTGCAAATTAAACAAGTTAATAATATTGAAGAATGCCGCCAATGTCTTCCGTTTTTG
>NC_069009.1:5417715-5423101 GCF_001194135.2 Octopus bimaculoides
TATATATATATATATATATGTATATATATGTATATATGTGTGTGTGCATATGCATGTATATCTGTCTATCAATCTATTTCTCTATCTCTGTCAACACACAGTTAGATGGACGGATGGATAGATGAATATATATATATATATATATATATATGCATGTGTATATATGTATGTATATATATAGAGAGAGAGGGAGAGAGAGCGAACAAGTGATAAACATATATATATATACATATCTAGATAGATAGATAGATAGATAGATAGATAGATGGCCACCACCACCACCTCCATATATATATATATATATAGATAGATAGATAGATACATACATACATATATATATAGATATATATGTAGATAGATAGATAGATAGATAGATAGATAAATAGATAGGTAGATATATATATATATATATATATATATATATATACAAATAAATTCATAGATAGATAGATAGATAGATAGGTAGAGATATTCACAAGCACGTGTGCATAAACATATACACACACAAGCTGGACAACATAAACACATTCTTCAGTATATGTACTCTTGGATATTCGAGTAACTGTATTATATATGTGTGTGTATATATGTGTGTGTATATATGTGTGTATATAGGTGTATATATATATGTGTGTGTATATATGTGTGTGTATATACACACTTGTAAGCATACGCTCATACACCAAACTAAAAGATATAATTCAGTTTACACATGTATGTAAACATATATATAGATATATCTGTCTATATATACATGCATATATTATGTGTATGTATATACATACACAGACACACACACACATATATATACATTATATATGTATATATCTACACATACCTACATATATACATACATACATATATATATATATATACAGACACACACACACACACATATATATATATACACATACATATATACACACGTGTGTGTGTATATATATATATGTATTTACTATATATATATATACACACAGACAATCATATATTCATATATATATATATATATGTATTTTTGTGTGTATGCATGTGTATCCATCTATATGTCTATTTATGTGTGAGTATATACATATATATACATATGTGTGTGTGTATAAATATATATATATACATACATATACATACATATATATATATATATATATATATATATATATATATATATATATATATATATATATATATATATATATATATATATATATATATATGTATATATATGTACATATAAGTACATATAAGTATATATATATTTTTAAATATGCAGCCACTCACATGAATATTTATGTCGCATGAATTTGTGTGTGCTATGTGTATATATGTTTATACATACATACATACATAAATACATACAAACATACATACATATATATATATATATATATATATATATATATTTATATATATACACACACACATATGTATACATACCTGCACACACCTTACTGTACATAAATGGATGAATGTCTATAAAGATACACACACACACACACACACATGCATATATATGTGTGTGCCTGTGTATATGTGTGGGTGTATAATTGGTTGTAATCTGTGTAGAATATTTCTAAACATTTCCTGTTATTTTCAATAGAACGGAACCACAAGTGGAGAGGGAGTGATTCCGTAGAGCAATTAAGTTAGGTGTTTGTGGAACATTTCGCTCGCATACCCATTATATGCACCCTTGGCCATATATACACACATCCATTCTGTACACGCAATCCAGGAGACAATAGAAATGTATACAAGGAAGGCTTTGACGTTATATGCATGTTTGTGTGTATAATGTTCATTTGTATGCATTTGCATCTATTTATACATGCACACATGTATATATATATGCATATGTGCATTTATATGTCTATATATACATGTATGTGTGTGTGTGTATATATATATATATATATACATGCATTCATATATATATATATACATATATATTTATATATGCATATATATACTAGCCTGATAGACTCGGCTATGTCAAGATGGACTTGTGTATTCTTCCTCACATTTGGATTTTTTATGTATTCTCTCTCCCACTTGGATTTGAAATGTTGCCACATTTATAATATGTCTTCTCTACAGTAATTTTTTCTGCATTTTTCGTGCAGCTGAAGATTGCTCTTCATATTGCATTTAAGGTAATGCTCGTATTACTTAAATAAATTGAAGTAGCATGAAACGTGCGTACTGCAATCACCTTTGAAAACCGTGTTGTTTATTTTTTGATATGCATATATATATGTATATACATGTATTTACATATATATATCTATGTATATATATATATATATATATATATATATATATATATATATATATACACACATACATATATATATGGATATATACATGTATATATATATATATGTATATATATATATATATTTATATATATATATATTATATATTTATATATATAAATATATATATGTATATATATATAAGGCAGGTCTCCATCATGGCCACAGTCAAGTAAAAGACAAAAGCATATTTACATACACACACACACACATATGCATACATACGAATTTGTGTGTGTGTGAAGGCACATGACTTAGTGGTTAGGCCATTGCCATCATGATCTCTAGGTCACGGGTTCAGTTCCCAGACTAGGCAGCGCATTGTGTTCTTGAGCAAAACACTTCATTTCACATTGTTCCAGTCCCCATTTTGGTCGGGCGAGACTGTGTCGTCGGTTACATGATCACATGATGTATATATGTGTACATATAAGGATATAGTGAGAAGCTTGCTTCCAGCCACATGGTCCTGGGTTCAGTCCCACTACACCACACTTTAGATAAGCATCTTCTACTATAGCCTTGAGCTCACCAAACCCTTGTGAGTGGATATGATAGAAGGAAACTGAAAGAAGCCTATCACGTATATATATATATATATATATATATGCCCACACACACATAAACATGCATGTGTGCTTTACTTGTATGTGTGTGTATATGGAAACTGAAAGAAGACTATTGTATATTCTTTATTCTTTTAATTTTCTATACCATTTGGTGCTGGTACCATATAAAAAGCATCAGTGCTCAGGCCACTTCATAAAAAGCACTGGTGCTGGTGACACATAAATAGCACTGGTGTTTGTGCCACATAAAAAACATTGATGCTGGTGCTACGTAAAAAGCATTCAGTACTTTTCTGTAATGTGGTTGGCATTAGGAAGGGGATCCAGCTGTAGAAACCAAGCCAAAGCAGATTATAGAATTTGGTCCTGCTCCTGACCTTGCCAGCTGTTGTCAAACCGTCCAATCACAAGCAAGCTAACAGAGAAAGTAGACTTTGTATATGGCAGGTGCTCAAGAGCAATAAATTCAAAGAGTGAATGAGAAATAGTTTTTCCGAAATTCTCAGGAGGATGACTAAAGACAGTCGATAGCTTTCGTTATTTAGGTGACCTAATTAGCAGTGGAGGAGGATGTACTGAAGAGATAGTCACCAGAGTAAGAACTGGCCAGAGAAAATTTAGAAAGCTTTCATCACAGTCTTATTGAAATGTTTCTCTCTCACAGTGAAAAGCAGATTGTACAACGCTTTCATATGAACAGCAATGCCAAATGGGAAAGAAATGTGAGTTGAGAATGCCAAGGACATGCAAAGGATTGAAAGGAAGAAATATGGTATGTTTCATTGAGTGTGCAATATCAGTGCACACACAGGACAAAGTGCAGTTGTGTTGAGATAAAAAAAAACTAGGCATAAGAGGTTAATAAGCAGTGGAGGAGGATGTTCTGAAGAGATAGTCACAAGAGTAAGAACTGACCAAGGAAAATTCAGAAAGCGTTTAGCACAGTCTCAGTGAAACGTTTCTCTCTCATTGTGAGAAGCAGATTGTACGATGCTTTCATATGATCAGCATTACTATTTTGGAGAGGAACGTGAACCGTGAATGCTGAGGACATGCAAAATATTGAAAGAAAGAAATCTGGTATGCTTCACTGAGTGTGTAACGCTAGTATGCATGTATGACAAAGTGCAGTTGTGTCGAGAGAAAAGTTGGGCATAAGAGGCATCAGATGTAATGTGCAAGAGAGAAGAGTGCAATGGTTTGGTCATGAGGTGTGTATGGATGAGAACAGCTGGATAGAGAAATACCATGTGTGGTGGACGAGAGTGGTTGCTGATGGTTGATGGTGTTTGACGATTTGTAGTAGTAGTAAGATGAATAGTAGTGGTGGTAATAATAGCAGTATTAGTGGTAGTAGTGGTAGTTTAAGTGGTATTGGTAGTAGTAGTAGTAGTAGTAAGGATGGTAGTAGTAATAGTAACAGTAGTAGTAGTAGTAGTAGTAGTAACAGTGATTGTAGTGGATGTAGTAGCAGTTGTAGGTAATGGTGGTGGTTATAATAGCATTTGTGGAAATGGTAGTTGTGTTTGTAGAAGTGGTAGTAGTAGTAGTAATGGGGCTTGTAGTGAATGTAGTAGTAGTAGTAGTAATGGTGGTTGTAGCGGATGTAGTAGTAGTAGCAATGGTCGTTGTAGTGGATGTAGTAGTAGTAGTAGTAATGGTGGTTGTAGTGGATGTAGTTGTAGTAGTAGTAGTAATGGTGGTTGTAGTGGATGTAGTAGTAGTAATGGTCGTTGTAGTGACTGTAGTTGTAGTAGTAGTAGTAATGGTGGTTGTAGTGGATGTAGTAGTAGCAATGGTGGTTGTAGTGGATGTAGTTGTAGCAATGGTGGTTGTAGCGGATGTAATAGTAGTAATAATTATAGTTGTAGTGGATGTAGTAGTAGTAATGGTAGTTGTATTGGATGTAGTAGTAGTAATAATTATGGTTGTAGTGGATGTAGTAGTAGTAATGGTGGTTGTAGTGGATGTAGTTGTAGCAATGGTGGTTGTAGTGGATGTAGTAGTAGTAATAATTATGGTTGTAATGGATGTAGTAATAGTAGTGATTGTGGTAGTGGTGGCAGCAGCAGCAGCAGTAGTAGTAGTAGTAGTTATTCCATTGCCATCAATGGTACAATTGTCAGCGCGTCTAATATTATCTTTCCTCCCTGATGTTGTTGTTGTTGTCGTTGCTGTTGTTCCTGCAGCAATGGTTGTTCTCTCTATGGTCGGTGCCATTACCATTTTTGCAGATCTTGTTGGTGTTGTTCTTGTTGTTCTTGGTGTTGACAATAATCAGTCCATTTTTTTTTTTTATCTTTATGCTATTTGTTTGTGTGTGTCTTTCAGAAGTCAACATGTTGAGGCAATGTACATTGTTGATGTTGGATACCAGACAAGTTGTAGACCGGAGACCAACATGTATATTAATTCACTGTACACGCGCACACATACACACACACACACATATGTGTATGTATATATATATATATATATATATATATATATATATATATATATATATAT
>NC_069009.1:5423458-5424635 GCF_001194135.2 Octopus bimaculoides
ATCCATATATTTATGTATATACATGAATATATTTTTGTAAACATATATATATACATATGTGTGTGTGTGTGTGTGTATTTCTTTACACATGACCAAAAGCATTAGCAGCATGACAAATAAAACCCTCATCGAAAACACCACCACCACCACAACCACCACCACCGCTACCTTCACCACCACAACCAACACCACCGCTACCTCCACCACCACAAGCATAAACACAATCAACCACCAAGATTCTCAACTCTAAATGCAGCCATGACGACCATGACAATACCAACATCAACAAGCATAAATCTTTATTAGAACCATAAAAGTAACCCATAACATAACCACGCACCTCCATCTTGTTTCCAAAATCAACAACAGGCACCATTTTAGATTGAACAACACAAGACATTTTTGCAGTTTTTATCTTCTGGCCGCAATGTGTTGACATTGTTCCAACTGTTACCATCCACTTCCAATTCTTTGAAACAACTTTCATCCATTTCCAAATGCGTCGAATCATTTCCAGTCTCTTTCAGTCGCTTTTAACCATTTTTTCGTATACTGTTTTCAACCATCTCCGACAGCTTAGGTACTTTTGATCAATTTCTACAATTTTTAACCGTTTTTGATTAGTTCTAATCTTTTTTTAAAGAATTTCAGTCATTTCTCATAATTTCTGACCATTTATAACCATTCTTAACCCATTTGGTACCAACCAACCTAAGAAAATACCTGATTTTATGACAGAAACCTCCTGTTTTAAAATCATTTAAAGTAAAACACACTCTCAAATTTCCTGTTAATCTATGTTCAAAACACCAGCACAATAATGACAAAATTATTTCACTAAATTTTTCACCATTTGCAAAATTAATTCAACAAAGGCAATGTATTTCAACAGAATTCTTCTAACAAAAGGGTTAAAGTGATCTAAATTAAAACCTTCCATCAAAATTTCATCTTAATTCATGTTCCAAACACCAGCTTAGGAATGACTAAGTTATTTCACTAAATTCTTCATTATTTTCAAAAATAATGGAAAAAAAGAAGGCGTAGGAGTGGCTGTGTGGTAAGTAGCTTGCTTACCAACCACATGGTTCCGGGTTCATTTCCACTACGTGGCACCTTGGGCAAGTGTCTTCTACTATAGCCTCGGCCTGACCAAAGCCTTGTGAGTGGATTTGGT
>NC_069009.1:5425005-5425490 GCF_001194135.2 Octopus bimaculoides
GTTTCAAACATGTCATTCCTCAACAAAAGATAATTTGGTACTTGGTATATAAAACTACTTTCCATGGGTAGGTTAATGAAATCTTTCAGATATGACTTTTGCAGTGAAAGACTTCGACTAACTTTAGCCATTTTCAACCGTCTCCACTTGCTTCTGATTGGTTGCAAGAATCTTTTCTAAAAAAGCAGTTCTATATTTACAAAAATTAGATATGATCCATTTCTAAATCTCTCATAGAGACTTAAGCAGTAGTGATATGATAAAGTAGTTGTATACTGCCAACTTAACATGACAGTACCATGAAGGGAATCATACTACTGCTATTTAGCCCTAGGAAGCGGCACCACTTCCTGTCAGCCTTGACACATTTCTTATGTCCTAGCATGACTTGCTGGCTGAAGATGCCTTAAGAGAAGAGGAATTATGTACTTTATTTACATTATTTACATTTGATGGATATTTGTCTTCATCTTGTTTGCTGTTAA
>NC_069009.1:5427211-5427559 GCF_001194135.2 Octopus bimaculoides
TTACTTGTTTCAGTCATTTGACTGTAGCCATGCTGGAGCACCACCTTAACGGGTTTCAGTTGAAGAAATTGAACCCAGGACTTATTCTATCGATCACTTGAGGTATGGGGACAACCAGCATTGGTTGTCAAGTGATTACAAAGGCACAAACACAGACACATACACACCTAAAAGTATACATACATGCATATATATATATATATATATATATATATATCATGTGATCACGTGACTGACCAGGCTATCAAATGTTGTTGCACATCTTTGGTCACAATGTGTTTAGCATTGTTTTAGCCTTTCAGTGATGTCACCCCAATGGCTAGGAGAGCAGGCCAACATTCCCCACCC
>NC_069009.1:5427977-5429441 GCF_001194135.2 Octopus bimaculoides
CCCCACCCAACCCCCTTGATGGAAAGGGGGACTGGAGCAACATGAAATGAAATGTTTTATTCAACAACACAATGCACTGCCCAATCAGGGAATCAGATCCAAGGTCTAGCGATCGTGAGTGCAACAGCCTAACCACTGGACCACACACCTTCACATGCCCTCTCTTTTAACCAACTACAACCATCTCCAGCAGCTTGCAAATGATCGTCACCTTTTCTAAAGAACTTAAACATTTCCACCATTTTCTAACCATTTCTAACCATTCTCAAATAATTTTAATCAATTTCTAATAATTTCCAATTGGTTCCAACTTTTTCTAAAAAAAAGTTCAGCCATTTCCAAAAGCTTCTAAATACTTCTAACAATTCCTAAATACTTTTAAACAAATTTCAATTATTTCTAGCAACTTCTGATTGGTTCCAATCTTTTGCAAAAAAGTTTCAACCATTTCCAAGAACTTCCGACCCATCTTAAATAATTTTAACCAATTTCAACAATTCTTAACAATTTCCATTTTGTTCCAAACATTTACAATTAATTTCAGCCATTTTCAACTTCTAACCATTTGTAAATATTTTAACCAGTTTCAGACATCTCTGGCAACTTCCAATTGGTTCCAAACATTTCTAAAGAATTTCAACCATTTCCAACAACTTCTAATCAGTTTTAACCTTTCTTAATTACATTTAACCAATTTCAATTAGTTTTAACTGTTATTGATCGGTTCCAACCTTTTCTAAAGAATTTCAGTCATTTCCAACAACTTCTAACCGTTCCTACCAACTTCAAACGTTACCAACAAATTCTAAGCATTTTCAAATAATTCTATCCACTTTAAACCATTTTGACCAATTTCAACTATTTTTTAAACTGTTCCAACCATTTTGGCCTTCTTTTAACAATTTTCAACAAGTCCCAACCATTTCCAACTGCTTCTAGTCAATCTTAATCATTTTAACCAATTCAGACTATCTCTATATACTTAAAAATATTAACATAGATTTTTAACTGGCTTCAAGTTATTTCCAGCATTTTCCAACCATTTCCAATAAGTTCTGATTGGTTCAAATCATTTCCAAAGAATTTCAACCATTTCCAACATATTCTAATCATTTCTGCTTCAAACCACTATTTTCTAAACACTTCCAACTGCTTCAATCAACTCTTAACCATTTGCTACATTTTCCAGCCATTTCCAACTGCTTCCAACCAATTGTAGCCATTTGAACTAATTTTCTTTCCAGCCACTTATAAGATCCATAAGCAATTTTGACCTAATTCTAATCAAGTTCATCCATTTTCAAATTCTTAAAATCATTTCCAACTATTTCTGACCTCTTCCAACCAATTTCACCCATTTCAAACATCTAACCGTTTTCAATGATTTCTGACCACTTCCAACCAATTGGTTGGAAGTGGTCAAGTAAAAGAGTATATATATATATATATATATATATATATATA
>NC_069009.1:5429885-5434186 GCF_001194135.2 Octopus bimaculoides
TATATATATATATATATATATATATATATACATGCATACATACATACACACAAAATCACAAAATATATACAATGGACCTCTTTCAGTTTCTGTCTACCAAATCCACTCACAAGGCTTTGGTTGCCCCAAAGCTATAGTTAAAGACACTTCCTCAAGGTGCCATGCAGTGGGACTGAACCCAGAATTTTGTAGTTGGGAAGCAAGCTTCTTAACACATAACCACGCCTGCACCTTTTGTTTACAAAGATCACACAACATATCTATTTCTTTATTGGCCACAGGGGACTAAACATAGAAGGGACAAACAAGGTCAGACAAAGGGATTACATCGATCCCAATGCATAACTGGTACTTATTTAATCGACCCCGAAAGGATGAAAGGCAAAGCCAATCTCAGCAGAATTTGAACTCGGGATGGTACAGCAGATGAAATACCGCTAAGCATTTTGCCCAGCGTGCTAACAATTCTACCGGCTCGCCGCCCTGTGAACTGTAAACCAACAATAAAGCCCTTATGAACAGTGCTGTGTTTGTTTACAGTCAGGAAACACACCTGAAGATGAGGAGAAATATGAACTCCATCACACAAATGTACTTATCATTCTCCCAGCGTGCAATTTGCTTATGGTTATGTGGAGAACTGGAAACAAATAATATAAATTGGATGAGCATTTTGTTTACACAAATCACACAACATGTTAACATATATCAAAGAGTCTAGAATTACTGTGGTGGACCACATGGTTCTGAGTTCAGTCCGACTGCGTGGCACCTTGGGCAAGTGTCTTCTACTATAGCCTCGGGCCGACCAAAGCCTTGTGAGTGGATTTGGTAGACGGAAACTGAAAGAAGCCCGTCGTATATATGTATATATATATATATATATATATATATATATATATATATGTGTGTGTGTGTGTGTGCTTGTCCCCCCCTACCATCGCTTGACAACCGATGCTGGTGTGTTTACGTCCCCGTAACTTAGCGGTTCGGCAAAAAGAGACCGATAGAATAAGTGCTAGGCTTACAAAGAATAAATCTCGGGGGCCGATTTGCTCGACTAAAAGCGGTGCTCCAGCATGGCCGCAGTCAAATGACTGAAACAAGTAAAAAAGAGTAAAAGAGTAATCAACAGAGCCTTTATAAACAGTGGTATATTTTAAAAAATCAATAGAGCAACAGAATATATATCAAAGGCAAAATATTCACCACTTAAAAGTGGATGTGTTAGAATACACAAATATGGCGATATTTACCAAGAGAGAAATTCTCATATGGTTATTTGGTGCATAAAGGCACATCAAAGCTATTGCCAGCAGCAAATAATCGCTGTTACATCCGCTGCGAGATCATGTGATTTGAGCCTTGTTTGTTGTTTACAGTCAGCAAACACCCATGAGGATGAAGAGAAATATGGACTCAGTCACACAAACACAGATATATTTCATCATTTTACTGGGAAGTATCAAAACGTTCCTGGGCTGGCTCTGTAGCGCACCAACAGATGGCAGCACATGGTTGCCTGTGCACTGAGGGATAGCAGTGACCTTCATGAGGCAGTGTGTTGAGTGACATTGCTGTGTCTACTTCACAAGTTGTGAAATTTGTGTTTTTGTGATTATGTGTATGCTGTGATTTTGTCATTGGAACAGAGACATGAATTTTGAACAACATTCATTTATTCATTTATGTGTTTCAGCCAAGTGGCTGCGGTCATGCTGGTGCACCAACAATAAAAATTTTGTGTTAAACATAGGAAGTCTGCTACAGAGACATTGAGCATGATTTAGCAAGCTTACAACAATGAGGTAATGGGTCGTACATAGGCACTTGAAAAGTGGAAGAACATCCCTGAAAGACAATGGACAATCTAGAAGACCTGCCATGAGCATCACAAACTGGAAATATGGTTTTGTGCATTGAGAATTCATTCCCCAGGGCCAGATAATCAATCGAAAGTTCTACTGCAATGTTTTGAAGCATTTGAGGGAGGACATTTGGCGAAAGCCACTGAATCTGTGGAATGTGAGAAATTGGATTCCTTATAATAGGCGTAGGAGTGGCTGTGTGGTAAGTAGCTTGCTTACCAACCACATGGTTCTGGGTTCAGTCCCACTGCGTGGCACCTTGGGCAAGTGTCTTCTACTATAGCCTCGGGCCGACCAAAGCCTTGTGAGTGGATTTGATAGATGGAAACTGAAAGAAGCCCGTCATATATATGTATATATATATATATGTGTGTGTGTGTGTGTTTGTGTGTCTGTGTTTGTTCCCCCAACATCGCTTGACAACCGATGCTGGTGTGTTTACGTCCCCGTAACTTAGCGGTTCGGCAAAAGAGACTGATAGAATAAGTACTAGGCTTCCAAAGAATAAGTCCTGGGGTCGATTTGCTCGACTAAAGGCGGTGCTCCAGCATGGCCACAGTCAAATGACTGAAACAAGTAAAAGAGTAAAAGAGTATAACAATGTACCTTGTCACCAAGCTCTCCTCGTTCATGAGTTTCTTGCTAAAACATCATGGTATCTCTTCTGCACCCACCCTATTCACTAGATTTAGCACTTGTGGACTTTAATCTTTTCCTCAAGATGAAAATACAGCCCATAGGTTGCCATTTTAACACTATTGTTAAATCACAGAAGGTCCTCAATTCGCCAATGGAAAACGACTTCCAGGCTGTTTCCAAAACTGACAGGAATACTGCAACTGGTGTACTGCTGCAGAAGGTAACCGTTTTAAAGGAGGTTCATGTTAAAATTTAGGTGAATAAGTTATTTTTTATTAAACATAACTGGTCCCAGAAACTTCTTGATGCCACCTCGTAATGTCTATTTTCCGTGCTTTCATAGGACAGATGAATCTCTATGTTGAGGCACTGATGCCTTCAGTCAGTGGTTCCAACTCCGATCTGTTTCCAAGCAAGGTAAAGAATCCTAAAAATGCTCTATTCTTATTTCTTTACTGCTCACAAGGGGCTAAACATAGAGGGGACAAACAAGGACAGACAAAGGGATTAAGTCAATTACATCGACCCCAGTGTGTAACTGGTACTTAATTTATCAACCCCGAAAGTATGAAAGGCATAACCGACCTCGGTGGAATTTGAACTCAAAACGTAACGGCAGACGAAATACCGCTAAGCATTTCACCCGGTGTGCTAACATTTCTTATTTCTTTATTGCCCACAAGGGGCTAAACATAGAGGGGACAAACAAGGACAGACAAAGGGATTAAGTCAATTACATCGCCCCCAGTGCGTAATTGGTACTTAATTTATCGACCCCGAAAGGATGAAAGGCATAGCCGACCTTGGCGGAATTTGAACTCAGAACGTAGCGGCAGACGAAATACTGCTAAGCATTTCACCCGGCGTGCTAACATTTCTTATTTCTTTATTGCCCACAAGGGGCTAAACATAGAGGGGACAAACAAGGACAGACAAAGGGATTAAGTCAATTACATCGACCTCAGTGCATAACTTGTACTTAATTTATCGACCCTGAAAGGATGAAAGGCAAAGTCGACCTCGGTGGAATTTGAACTCAGAACATAACGGCAGATGAAATACCGCTAAGCATTTCGTCCGGCGTGCTAACGTTTCTGCCAGCTCGCCACCTAAGAATGCTCTATTCTACCGAACAACAAACAGCCTGGACATAAATACACAGAGAACACTAAATAAACGACACTGTTTGAATGTGTTTTGTTTACAATCAGCCAACATGTAAAGACAAGGCACAGGTTATCGGAGGAAAATATGAACTTGCTCACAGAAACGCAAGCACACAGCATAGACATAAATAGACAAGGATGCTAGAGAGATGTGAGGTGTGTATAATGTTGGGTGTATATTGTTGATTTATATAGTTATGGGACAAGGGGTGTTGAATGTGGAAAAAATCTGTGGGTGTCAGAGAAAAATAAGGTGTATGAAATGTGTTGGGTGCATAACATTAATGTGGATAACAGTAAGGACTTGGTTGTTGAATGGGGAAAAATCTCCAGAGGTGGGGGGGAAACGATGAGGCAGAGGAGGAGGAGGAGGAAGCTGCTGCTACCAACAATAACAGTAGTGGTGATGGTGGTGGTGTTGGTGGTGGTGGTGGTGATGATGACATTAACAATGATCACGACAGTGGTGACAATGGTGATGGTAGTAGTGGTGGTGGTGGTGATGATGATGATGATGACAATATGTGATGGTACTGTTGATAATGATGGTGATATTAATGATGATGATATTAATGATGATGATATTAATGATGATGATATTAATGATGATGATATTAATGATGATGAT
>NC_069009.1:5434196-5435031 GCF_001194135.2 Octopus bimaculoides
ATTAATGATGATGATATTAATGATGATGATATTAATGATGATGATATTAATGATGATGATATTAATGATGATGATATTAACGATGATGATATTTATGATGATCGTGATGGTGATGAAGATGAGTGGTAGTGATGTTGATGATGACAACACTGATGATGACAATAAGGATGGTGGTGATGTTGACAGTGGTGGTGATGGTGATGATGACAATAAGGATGATGGTGATGGTGATGGTGATGATGACAATAAGGATGATGGTGATGGTGATGATGACATTAATGATGACCATGATGGTAGTGGTTGTGGCGGTGGCAGGTGATGACAGCTTTGGTGGTGACAGTGGTGGTTGTGGTTGTGGTGGTGGTGTTGTTGATGGTGGTGGTAGCATTGTTATTGATGGTGGTGGTGGTGATGTATCTGAAACAAAAGCCAACAGGATAAATGACAACACCCCCTACAAACCAACTGCTCCTTACCTACATACATACCCACCTACCTCCACCTCCTCTGTGCCCAGATGACTCTCTAGAGGCCCCTACATATGCCCTTCTCTCTTTATGAAAACACATCATGATCATCAGTCTTACATTGGATCCCTTGATGATGACATAGCTGGCCAAAACTTCAAAGTCACTGCCAAGGGGCAGGGGTGGCTGTGTGGTAAGTAGCTTGCTTACCAACCACATGGTTCCAGGTTCAGTCCCTCTGCATGGCACCTTGGGAAAGTGTCTTCTACTATAGCCTAAGGCTGACCAAAGGCTTGTGAGTAGACTTAGTAGACAGAAACTGAAAGAAGCCCATCGTGTATATATATATATATATATATATATATATA
>NC_069009.1:5435700-5435959 GCF_001194135.2 Octopus bimaculoides
TATATATATATATATATATATATATATATGCACATATATATACATATATATGTGTACAGGTACATGCGTGATGTGACTGTGTGGTAAGAACCTTGCTTCCCAACCAATTCATGGTTCCAGGTTCAGTCCCACTGCATGGCACCTTGCACAAGGGTCTTCTACTATTGCCTCGGGCTGACCAAAGCCTTGTGAGTGGATTTGTTAGATGAAAACTGAAAGAAGCCTGTCATGTGTATATATATATATATATATATATATA
>NC_069009.1:5435969-5436216 GCF_001194135.2 Octopus bimaculoides
TCAGCAAAAGAGACCAATAGAATAGGTACTAGGCTTACAAAGAATAAGTCTTGGGTTCAGTTTGTTCGACTAAAGGTGGTGCTCCAGCATGGCTGCAGTCAAATGACTGAAAACAAGTAAACGAGTGAAAGAGTAATACTATTCTTTTAACGAATAATAAATTTATACTCTACCAGCTGTATTGAGTAATCTTTCAGTTTGATGTAAAATTGGTTTTATTATAACATAAAAACAAATATTTATATAT
>NC_069009.1:5436572-5438144 GCF_001194135.2 Octopus bimaculoides
ATATATATATATATATATATATATATACATGAACTCAAACCAAATTCGACGACTGGCACCCATGCCAACCTTTCCTTCTTCAATTTTGATTTCACTTGAGGCAAGTGAAATCAAAATTGAACCAAATTCGATGACTGGCACCTGTGCCAGTGGAGCGCTAACAGCACCATCTGAGTGTGATTGTTGCCAGAGTAGCTGTCTGGCTTCCATGCCAGTGGCACGTAAAAAGCACCATTTGAGCGTGATCGTTACCAGCGTCGCCTTGCTGGCACTTGTGCCAGTGGCACGTGAAAATACATTCGAGCAAGGTCGTTGCCAGTGCTGCTGGACTGGCTCCTGTGCAGGTGGCACATACAAAACAGCATTTGAGTGTGGCCGTTGCCAGTACCGCCTGACTGGCCCTCATTCTGGTGGCATGTAAAAGCACCCACTACACTCTAGGAGTGGTTGGTGTTAGGAAGGGCATCCAGCTGTAGAAACTCTGCCAGATGAGATTGGAGCCTGTTGCAGCCATCTGGTTCGCCAGTCCTCAGTCAAATCGTCCAACCCATGCTAGCATGGAAAGCGGACGTTAAATAATGATGATGATGATATATCTATATGAGATACATAGATACATACATGCCTACATACATACATACAAACACACATGCACACACATGTGCGTGATGGTCTTTCATACAGTTTCTGTCTGTTAAATTCACTTACAAGGCGTCCTGGGGCTATATTAAAAACAACACTTGCCTCAGAAGCCACACAGTGTAACTGAACCCTAAACCATGCAGTTGCCCAGCAAGCTGCTTAACCACGGGGCCATGCCAGCACCGATGACCTCTTCATCTATCTGTCTTTCTCCCTCTATCTCTCTCTTTTTCATCCTTTAATATCAAGCTTCTTTGTAAACCTTCCTTGTTTCAAACAACCCCTTCCCTATGTCACTATTCCCTCCCCCTTCATTCGCAATGTCTCCCTACCTTTGCTCCCCACTCTTCTACTCCTCCCCCCCCCCCCGGTCTCAGTACCATCACAACCATTTCATATCTCAACCATCACTACACAATTCCCTTAACATCTCTCAACAAATGTCTGTCTGTATGTCTTTCTATACACACACACACATATATGTATATACACATACACACAAATTTCATGTATGTGTATATGTAAGTATATACATATATATGAACATATGTATGTGTGTGTATATATATATACACACACACACATACATGCACATCCATATGTTCATATATATGTATATACTTACATATACACATACATGAAATTTGTGTGTATATGTATATATATATATATATATATATATATATATATATATATATACATGTACGTATATATGTATGCACACACACACACACACATATATATAACATACAGGTATATATATGTGTGTGTGCATGTATATATACATATATATGTGTGTATATATATATATATATGTATATATATAAATATATACATATATTTATATATATATACATATGCTTATATATATATATATGTATACATATATATATATATATATATATATATATATATATATATATATATATA
>NC_069009.1:5438259-5439059 GCF_001194135.2 Octopus bimaculoides
TATATATATATATATATATATATATATATATATATATATATATATATATACACACATATACATATATATATATGCATATATATACACATATATACATGTACATATATATATATACACACACACTCATATATATGCATGTACATATATACACACACACACACACATACAAACACACATGCACACACAAACGCACCATTCTCACTCTCCTTCCCTGCATCCATTTTCCTCAACAAAGCCCTTCCCTCGCCCAAGTCGAGCCCACACCCACCCCACACACTGCACCCAGCCCCACTCAGCAACCCTCCTTGCCCTGCAAATCCCCTGTGTCCTCTATATTACCATTGTGCCCTCAAACAATACTACAGATATGACATTAAGGGGACTCAACGAAAATGGACACTAATTAGGTAGTCAACAAGAGACACACAGACAGAAATTAATCTGTTCATTAATCTTCACTGATTAATTACGAATCTTTCTTAATGAATAGATTAATCTGGATCCGTCTATTGATAATTTTATTGATAACCTCTTGTATGTTTTTATGTCTACCTATGTATGTACATGCATATGTATGTATACATATATGTATACATATATCTATCTATCTGTCAATCTATTTCTCTATTTCTCTATCTAATTTTATGCATATATTTATACACATCCACACAGTATATATATATATATATGTATATATAAAACGATAAACGTCGCCCTTTCAAAGCCTAGCCAGGCTCATGGGCCCGGTTTCCCAGTTTCTATGGCGTATGTGTTCCCCCCAAGCTGGACGGGATGCCAGT
>NC_069009.1:5440168-5441610 GCF_001194135.2 Octopus bimaculoides
AAGAGTATAAAACCCACAGAATTGTCTTCCCTTACATACACTTCCTGTTTTGACACCACACTTCCTGTTTAACACATAAACTCTCAGCCTTTTTTAAACACAACACCATCTTAATTCCATGCATCTTAATCTATCTAACAATTATCTACATGGATTACCATTGAACTTTAAAAACTCAAAGACAATATAATGTATTGGTATATTTATTTTTTTAAATATTTTTTTATATTTTTGTAAAAACATTATTTTCATTTCCCCTCTTCTTGAAAATGTGCCATGCAATGAAAGCCGGTTAGAAATCCTTTTTAATCCTCCTTATGCGCATCTATATTAAAATATACTTTCAGTTTAGCATTTTGCCTTATTATTATTATTTTTTATTTTCCTATTATTTCTCCACGTGCGGTTAACATAACTCCACCATTTACTGACATATATATATATAGAGAGAGAGAGACACACACATATATACAAACATGTATATAAACACATAGTGAAACTAATAGAAATGAGACTAATACATATATGCATAGTGAAAGTATCAATACTGAATCTATTATCTCACATTTCAATAGAGATGTTATTGTTTCACTTTTGACACATAATACTGAAATAGTGTAAGGGATAAGAGAATGCTCCAGGCTCACATTAGGCATGAAGTTGAAGTTTTTTTTGGGGCCCATGATACTGCATGGACTGTAAGTAAGGCATGTGTAAAATTTGAATGAAATCAGTTGAGTAGTTCTCGGGTTTTAGTGGTGCATACACACAGACACACACACACACACACATTCTCAGTTTTATATATATAGATAGATAGAGAGAGAGAGAGAAAATAAGATACCATTATTATTAAAAATAATGATAATCATAGTAATAATGATTCCAGCAAGCTTAATTAATATTGGTAAATATACATAAAAGTTTAGGGTATAAGAAATATATATCAGCTATGCTAGAAAGAAGAGTCAGCTCTCCAAAGCCACATATTTCTCACTATGAACAAAACACGCACAGTTAGTGTAGTGAATATATGAAAAAAAATAGCTCTTACCTTTTCAAAAACACAAAGGAAAGTACAATCATCTCAGTATCAATTGATTTCACCTTTAGTGCCAAACACTTAGGATCATCAGCTGAGCTTATTGCAAATAACTAGTTTTTCAAAATATGTGTGTGTGTAAGTAATTTTTAGTACCTCTGTTTGTCCCCCACCACCACTTGACAACATGTGTTGGTGTGTTGGTGCATTTACAGCTCCATAACTTCATAGTTCAGCAAAACAAACCAACGGTACTAGGCTTTAAAGACAATAAATACAGGGGTTGATTTCTGTGACTAAAACCCTTCAAGGTGGTTTCCCAGCATGGCCACAGTGTAATAACGGAAGCTTTTTAAAATATATACATATATATATATATATATATATATATATATATATA
>NC_069009.1:5441777-5445083 GCF_001194135.2 Octopus bimaculoides
GAGGAATATATTATTTTGCTTAAAAGAGTTCCAACACTGTCTGATTTTTATGTTTTATTTATATTCCTGCAGAACTAATGTGGGGTATAGAATATGGAATACACAATATATAATATGATATACAATATACAATATAAAATAAAATAAAAATGGATGGCACCATGAAAGAAAGTATTGAATGTAGATGAAATATTGAGTGTTCAATATAAAGGATCAAATATATAAATATATAAATATAAATATATATATATATATATATGTGTGTGTGTGTGTGTGTGTGTGTGTGTGTGTGTGTTATAAATTATGACAAACAGTAAAAAGTTGTCATTATAGTACTATAATCTTTCTACTCTTGGCCCAAGGCCCATAATTTTGGGGGAGGGGGCCAGTTGATTAGGTTGACCCCATTATGCAACTGGTACTTAATTTATTAACCCCAAAAGGATGAAAAGCAAAGTCGACCTCGCCAGAATTTGAACTCAGAAAGTAAAGATTATAGTATTATAATGACAACCTTTTACTGTTTGTTCTAATTTATAGCATATATATATATAATCCTCTATTTATCTAATATTGAGGTCTCATTCTTTTTCTTTCTGTTACTTCTTCTTCTTCTTCTTCTTCTTCTTCTTCTTCTTATTATTATCATTATTATTATATATATACATATATGTGTGTGTGTGTGTATCTGTACATACAGATGTTTCTAGATTCAGTACCGCTGGTTCCAGGTTTATTCCCATTGTATTGCTGCTTAGACAATTGCTTTCTTCTATAGTCTCAGTTCAACCAAAGCCTTGTGAATAGATTTGATTGACAGAAACTGAAAGAAGCCTGTCGAATATATGTATATGTATATATTTGTGTGGGTGTGTCTTTGTGTCTGTTTGTCCCTTCACCATTAGCTGATAACTGATATTAGTTTGTTTATGTCTCCATAATTTAGCAGTTCAGCAAAAGCGATTGATAAAATAAGAACTAGGCTGAAGAATATAATTATTGACATTTGATGGATATTTGTCCTCATCTTGTTTGTTGTTGACACAATGTTTCGGCTGATATACCCTCCAGCCTTCATCAGGTGTCTTGCGGAAATTTCGAACCTGGGTTCTCATTCCTAAGGTATTTTTCAACAACAAACAAGATGAGGACAAACATCCGTCAACTGTAAATAATATTAATAATGTAAATAATTCCTCATCTCTAAAATATAGAACTGAAAAATAGAAGTCATGGGGTTGATTTCTTCAACTACAACCCTTTAAGGTGGTGCTCCAGCATGGCCGCAGAATAAAAAGAATGTATATGCAAAGGGCTTCTTTCTGTTTCCATCTACCACGTCCACTCAGAGGGCTTTGATCAGCCTGGGGCTATAGTAGATGACACTTGCTCAAAGTGCCATACAGTGGGATTGAACCTAGAACCATATGGTTTGGGAGCAAGCTTCTTCCCACACCACCACATTAGCATCTCTCCATACGTGCACCTCTTCAGTTGTTTATAAATTGAGGAATCATGAGTTTATGAGCATTGAACAATGATATGCAACGTAAAGAATAAAATCATCTAATATGTCTTTAAGAATCCGTTTAAGAACCATTTGAGAAAGTATTTTATAATGATAATACAGTTCTATATTTAAGAGATGAGGAATTATTTACATTATTTACATTATTTACATTTGACGGATATTTGTCCTCATCTTGTTTGTTGTTAACACAACGTTTCGGCTGATTATACCCTCCAGCCTTCGTCAGGTGTCTTGGGGAAATTTCGAACCTGGGTTCTCATTTCTAACAAGATGAGGACAAATATCCGTCAAATGTAAATAATGTAAATAATATTTTATAATGAGTTTGGACAATATGTGAAGATAATGATGGAATTGATAATAATAAGATGAGAATTGCTGAAATTGGTTATTGAAGACAATTCTGTTGTTAAAAACGGAAAATATGGGAAAAATTAGAAATATGTGGGTATTTTTAGATGCTGAGGTTTATAAATAGATATATCATTGTTTCTATCATATATATTTATATATATATATATATATATATTATTATTATTATTATTATTGAGTGAGAGAGCAGTGACACTGGGGTTAAAATATACAAAGCCCATTATACCCATCATGACTACTCGTCTGATAAGGGTACACCAGGTGCATGCATCACAACCATATGTGCGTGACATGGTGATCTCATATCAAGATAAACAGCACATGACCTTGCAGGTGGGGCCCAGTTAGAATTTTCTTCAGGTCAAGTAGCCCATCCCGCTCAAAAAGTCCCTGAATAAGGTTTGTTTAAGGATGTTGAGCAAAGGTGAATTATTCAAACCCCAAAGAATTCCTCTCAACAAATAGCTATGATGCTCCCCCACTACTTCTGCTCATGATCAGAGATGCACATATTGTCAGCCACTAGGGGACATGCTCAACTGGTTAAGGTCAAACAACTGACAAGCAAATCTGTGGTGTTGAGCAGAATATTTGCTGTAGTCCATCTTTTTATACCAAGACAAAACAATGTACATGATAACACTTCCAATCAATTAAGACCAGAAGCCATGAGAGCCACTGCCTGGTACTGCATCCGGGCATATTATTATTATTATTATTATCATCATCATCATCATCATTAAGGCAGTGAGCTGGCAGAATCATTACTGTGCTGGGCAATTGCTTAACTGTATTTCTTCCCAATCTTTATGCTGTGATTTCAAATATCATCAGGGTTGACTTTGTTTCATGCTTTCGGGATCAATAGAATATTTACCACTACAGCCCAAAAACTGCATGCATGCACGTGCACATCAGCCCCCACCTCATAGCGATATGTCACAAGTGCTGGTACAGACATCTCCTCCATGTCATGCTAGAATCATCCTACCAGGGCTTTACTCTCATTCGATGCAGCAGCTGCTGGTTGGAAGGGACCTCGAAGCAGGCCCTGCGCCAAATAGCTGGATGTGTTTGAGGAAGATATCCAATGGCTCGATGACACCTCGGAGAATGCAGAGGGGCTGGAACAGGACTGCTAGCAATGGAGAGCACAGGTGGGCCCGGTGGTCACTACACATGACGCCGCCTCTGGGACCACTCACCTGGGATGACCCCAGCCCCGTCAAGCAAGAACATGGTGAAAACAAGCATAGATGTGCTTCACTAAATCCCTCACATCAAAATTGCTGGCTTTGGATCAAAATAAGAAAGAATTATTATTGTTGTCGCTGTTGTTGTTGTTGTCATTTATTTTGCTCTGCATACAGGTCCTTAAGTGTATTTATATCCCTAAATGCTTA
>NC_069009.1:5445093-5448303 GCF_001194135.2 Octopus bimaculoides
AAATATCTTTAAATATACATATGCATGTCTTTATGTGTGTACGCATAAGTATATATATATATATGTATATTTATATATTTACACACATATATATATACATGTATATATATATATATATATATATAGATTTATATAAAAATATATATAAGTGTTATAATATCCTAACTTACATATATTAATGTATTTATATACATACATATATTTATGTATATATATATATATGCATAGATATACATACATACATACATATATAGAGAGATATATATCTATATATATATATATATCTCTATATATATATATATGTATATATATACACACATATGTATATGTTTGTATATATATGTATATATATATATATATATATATATATATATATATATATATATATATATATATATATATATATACACACATATGTATATGTTTGTATATGTATATATATATACACACATTTGTATATGTCTGTACATATATATATATGTTTTTATACACAGACACACACACGTTCATACATTTTTCATACACACACATATATATAATATACATGTATGCAGAGATGTGTACATGATTCTATGCGTGCAAGTGGCTTGCAATCTAAGACAAAACAGACTGCATGCCTGTCTGTATGAGTGTATGTGAATATGTGTGACTGCGCCCCCCCTCTCTCCTTCTTAGCCTTTGCGTTTGTCTCTGCATCTGTGCATGCATGTACAGGTATATATCTTATATCTACAAGTGCCTATATATATATATATATATATATATATATATATATATATATATATATATATATATGCACAAATGCTCACGCTATATATGTTTCAAAACATAAGCCCTGTAACCTTAATGACCCAAGTATCCTTTTTAAAAATATCCATCAATCACGACAAAAGCTTCATTCAGATGTCTGCTAAATTTGGCATCACTCAAAGAAGCTTTTTATTGCAATTTCCTTTACCAAATTCTATTCTTTAAACACTTAGTTCTATACAAATGTTTCTAGAAGAACTGCCGACATACAGATGTCAGTCTATTGATGAAAGCTGTAGAATTTTTTCCATGATTCTAAACCGTTTTTTTCCCCCTTTTTTTTCGGTGTTGTTTCTTTGTTGTAGTTCTTTGTGCAGTTTCTTTTTTTTTTTTGCTTTTCTGTTAATGTGTGTAACATCGTCAACTTGTCCATCCGAGTAATGAGTACTGCTCGTTATAATTACTTCCAGTGTAACAGGATCTTGTCGGATCGTTAATTTTCGTCTTTCAACTTTTACTTGTTTTCCAGTCATTGGGCTGTGGCCATACTGGAGCGCAACTTCGAGGAGTCACACTCAAATGAATTGACCCCAGTACTTCTTCTCTTTTTCAGCCGGGCACTTATTCAATTGCTCCCTTTTGCTGAACTGTTAAGTTACGAGGACGTAAACAGACCAACTCTGGTTTGTGGGGTAGACACAAAGACACACACACATAGACACTCACACACACACACACACACACACATATATATATATACAGATATATGTGTGCTCCATGCATACATGGAGCACACATGCATGCATCACTCCGTACAGAGCATGTACTTGTTTACTCACACACAGACACACTCATGCTTTCATGCGTACACATACACACACTTTATGCTCATACACATGTTTGCCCACGTACACACATATATACTTACACACCTGATCCTCACACACACACAGAATTGCTCGCACACACACACACACAGAATTGCTCACACACACACTTTAACCAGATTACTGTTGTCCCCCTTTCCATTCAACTACATCCTTCCAACCAATTCAACATGTGAAACCATTAATCCAAGCACATTTCATTTCCCTTCCTCATTTTTCTTCCTCATTTTCTTCCTCATTTTCCTTCCTCATTTTCCTTCCTCATTTTTCTTCCTCATTTTTCTTCTTCATTTTCCTTCCTCATTTTCCTTCCTCATTTTTCTTCCTCATTTTCCTTCCTCATTTTTCTTCCTCATATTTCTTCCTCATTTTTCTTCCTCATTTTTCTTCCTCATTTTTCTTCCTCATATTTCTTCCTCCTTTTTCTTCCTCATTTTTCTTCCTCATTTTTCTTTCCTCGTTCCTTTCTGCCAAAGGGCTTTAGCTGGAATCTTTTCCATTTTCCCCTGATCATCAAACTATTACAACTTGTTTACTCTTCCCTTCCCCGTCTTTGTTTTGTGTTTTTTTGTTTGTTTGTTGTACGTCAGAACCGTGTGTCTTTGTGTCTGTGTTTATCTCCCATCACCACTTGACAACCGGTGTTGGTGTGTTTATGTCTTCATAACTTAGCAATTTGGCAAAATAGACAGACAGAACAAGGACAAGACTTAAAATAAGTATTGGGTCAATTTGTTCCATAAAAATTCTCCGAGGTGATGCCCTAGCATGGCTGCAGTCTAATGATTGAAACAAGAAAAAGATAAAAGATGAACGCATACACACACAACCACATACACACACATGCATACACACACATGCATGATAATATATTTATATCCCCTCTCACTCTCATATACAAATGCGGCAGTAACTTCCGCCTACCAAATTCAATCACAAAGCTTCGGTCGGCCCATGGCTATAGCAGAAGGCATTTGCCCAAGGTGCCATGTCGTAGGACTGAACCCAAAACCATGTAGCTGGGAAGCAAGCTTCCTAACCACACAGCCATGCCCGTGCCTATATATATATGTATATATACATATACACATATATATACAAGTGTGTGTATATCTGTGTATGTATTTGAAATGATCCTTTATTAAAAAGTTTAGTCTGCATTGTGAAAATGAATCTTTGGAGAAATAAAGAAAATCAAATATTAGTAGTGAGGTACACACACATGGATACACACGTATTCCCCTGCACACAGAAAATACATATACAAACCAAAAACGAACACAGTAACACACTCAAGCAAACATACTTATGAATACAAGCAGATTCACCAACATTGCACACACACACACGCACACACATATACTTTTGATAACACAGTAAACATTTTAAAAAACTAATATAAATCTAAACACCACAAAGCTTCATGGTGGGTTTTTGGTAATATAAGCAGCACAGAAACAATATGTATACATTTTTATTTAATGCACAGTGAGGCCTCATAATGTTCACACACACATATCTGTATATATATATGTATATGTGTATATATATATACACACACACACACACACAC
>NC_069009.1:5448403-5449381 GCF_001194135.2 Octopus bimaculoides
CGTGTGCACTCTCATGCAAACACACACACACACACACACACTCAGACATCAGGTGTGTAAATTCGTTTATCTCCCACTAATAGCTTTCTGCTACCTTGTTTTTGCTGACACCGCAGTTAATATTGTTGATGTTGTAATTGTTGCTGTAATTATTATTTTTTTTTTATTAATTTATAATTAAGTATATTTTTGTTATGACTGATTATTATGCCTTTGGATGTGTATATATATGCATGTCTTTGTGAAGTGGTTACGGTATTTAGCTCATGATTGTAAGGCCGTCGTGTGTTCAATTCCTAATGGTGCCTTTTGTTCTTAAGCAAGGCACTTTACTTCACATTACTCCAGTTCACTCACTTGGCAATAACGAGTTGTACTCTTTTACTTGTTTCAGTCATTTGACTGCGGCCATGTTGGAGCACCGCCTTTAGTCGAGCAAATCGACCCCAGGACTTATTCTTTGTAAGCCTAGTACTTATTCTATTGGTCAATTTTGCTGAACTGCTAAGTTACAGGAACGTAAACACACCAGCATCGGTTGTCAAGTGATGTTTTGGGGACAAACATAGACACACACAGACACAGACATATATAGACACACACAAACATATATATACATATACATATATACGACCGGCTTCTTTCAGTTTCCATCTACCAAATCCACTCACAAGGCTTTGGTCAGCCCAAGATGCCACGCCGTGGAACTGAACCCAGAACCATGTGGCTGGTAAACGAGCTACTTACCTGTATTTCAGAAGAGCCAGATTTGTCACATTTTGTGTTCTGCTGAATCTCCCTGAGAACTACATGAAGGGTACACACGGGGATGGATTAGGACCCATTGAGGCCCTAAGCACTTAAAAGATTGTGTATGCGCAGGAGTGGCTGTGTGGTAAGTAGCTTGCTTATGAACCACATGGTTCTGGGTTCAGCCTCGCTGCGTGGCACCTTGGGCAAGTGTCTTCTACTATAGCC
>NC_069009.1:5449391-5450617 GCF_001194135.2 Octopus bimaculoides
CTGCGTGGCACCTTGGGCAAGTGTCTTCTACTATAGCCTCGGGCTGACCAAAGCCTTATGAGTGGATTTGGTAGACGGACACTGAAAGAAGCCCATCGTATATATGTATATATATATGTATATATATGTATGTATGTGTGGGTGTGTATACATTTGTGTGTCTGCGTTCGTCCCCTCAACATTGCTTGACAACTGATGCTGGTGTGTTTACGTCCCCGTAACTTAGCGGTTCGGCAAAAAGAGACCGATAGAATAAGTACGAGGCTTACAAAAAATAAGTCTTAGGGTCGATTTGCTCGACTAAAGGCGGTGCTCCAGCATGGCCACAGTCAAAAGACTGAAACAAATAAGAGAAAAAGAAAGAAATATATATATATAGTTTTAGGGAAAATAACCAATTTTCAAGAACTCATTGATTTAATTTAATTTTAATTTTTATAAATTGATTTTAATTGAGTTTTTTACCTGTAATTTTGGATTTTGTCTCTAATATTATATATATATATATATATATATATATATACATGACAAGCTTCTTTCAGTTTCCGCCTACAAATTCTATTCAGAAGGCTTTGGTCGGTCTGAGGCTTTAGTAGAAGACACTTGCCCAAGGTGCCACACAGTGGGACTGAACCTGGAACTATGTGGTCGAGAAGCAAGCTTCTTACCACACAGTCTCATGTACATTTAAAGATTGCATGTATGTTAAAACAGCTTCATATGTAACAACACACACGCCTACAGCTATGAGTGTATGTTATGTGTATATTACGTGTGTGTATGTGTTGCAGTATGTGTATATATGTGAGTGGAAACAAGAGGCTGTGTATGTGTATGTTTGTGAGTCGGGGCACAAGTTTCTGGAAACTGTGAAATATGAGAATCTTAATATTTCATAACAAAAGCACAGACTGTTGTATAATATGGATATTTAATAGGGTTGTACATGAAGAAAATTGCATATTAGTCAAAGAGAGGAGTGAGTGTGTGTGTATATATAAAAATATGTATATGTGTGTGCATACGAATATATGTATAAATATATATATACACATACACGAACACACACATACATATATATACATATCTATATGTGTGAGTGTGTACATATATGTATGTGTGTGTATATATATGTGTGTGTGTGTGTGTGTATATACATGTACATATATGTGTATATATATATGTACATATATGAGTGTGTATATGTATGTAGATGTATGTGTGTG
>NC_069009.1:5451766-5452273 GCF_001194135.2 Octopus bimaculoides
TATATATATATATATATATATATATATATATATGTATGTATATATATATACATACATATATATATGTATGTAATTTACATATACATACCTCTCTCACTCTAAGTGCATACACACACACACACGCAAACACTGATATATATCTCCGCAACATATATACACCCATTATCCCATTATTTATTACAGCTATCATCTAAATATTATTTCCTTAGTTTATAATAATTTAAAATTCCAACCTTTTGGTCCTCTGCTTCTTGTTGTCGCTGCTGCTGTAGACGAAAATAATGACGACGACGACGAAGACGATGCGGATAATGACAATGATGATGATGATGATGAAGATGATGACGACAATAATGAAGAAGCTGATGATGATGATGGTGGTGGCGGTGGTGATGATGAGGGAATATGTTTGATTAATCACTAAGTACAACCTTTAGTAATGTGTGTATAATAATATATACATGTGTGTGTGTGTGTGTGTGTGTGTGTGTGTGTGTGTGTGTGTGT
>NC_069009.1:5452744-5454826 GCF_001194135.2 Octopus bimaculoides
ATATATATATATATATATATATATATATATATATATATATATATACATGCACATGCACACTCCTATATATACTAGCAATGCATATATGGTATTTTTGCAGAATACTTAAACATATATTGATGCTTATAAACACACATGCACACACACATACACACAACCACAAGACAAATATTTATATACATTTTCGAAATGAAAGTATATCTATATAAATATGTCATGTGTGTTTTCTCTTCCCAGAAACACACACACATACACACATGTATATGTACATATAAAGTATTTATACATTTCACAATGATCAATTATTTTCACATCCACTTTTCTACGTTGGCATGGGTCAGACAGAGTTTACTGAGGCTGATTTTTTTATGGCTGGATACCCTTCCTGACACCAGCCCTCATCTGTTTCCAAGCAGATATGGTTTCGTAGGAATTGTGAAATGAACGACACTGCTCGAACAACAGTGACTCTCGTTTACAGCTATCATTTAATATCAAGAGAAGGGGACACAAATAAACACATGCACATGCTCACTCACCCAAGCATGTGTTTATCTATATCTCCATTCATTTATCTGCCTGACTGGCTTTTGTGCTGGTGGCACATAAAAAGCACCCACTACACTCTCGGAGTGGTTAGTGTTAGGAAGGGCCTGCAGCTGTAGAAATATTGCCAGATCAGATAGGAGCCTGGTGCAGCCACTGGCTCTCCAGACTTCTGTCAAACTGTCCAACCCATGCCAGCATGGAAAACAGATGTTAAATGATGATGATGATGATGATGATGATATACATACAGGGTGTGATTGGTAAATTGTCACCATTTTATAATTTTAATTTCGTGCATGTACATTTATTGTTTTTGATTTTGTCACCTGCACAGTATAGTAGGGTCATTTGGGCACTGTCTGTGACAAAAACAGCACCATGGTGCAATTCACTCTACCAAAAATTTGGAAATGACATGCTATACTGCTTGGCATTCACGCCAGAATCTCTAATATGAACATTTCAGAGTGCAATCTGGGGACATGTACAAAGAGTAATAAAAATCAAGCATCCAGTCAACATCATCGTGTTTGGAGTGATCACTAGTGATGGTGACAATATCCATCCATTCACCTTCCCACATAGCCTCAGACTGAACACAGAGGCCTACATCAAGTGCCTGGAGAAGGTAGTGCTACCCTGGGTCAGGTAGGTGGCTGCTGGAAGATTGGCAACAGAAATCTGCACCATGTCACACAAGCAGGATAACCCAGTCCATGGCTGTCAGACAATTTCTGTGACTAAATCACCCCTAACATCTGGCCACCTAACTCCGCAGACTGCAACCCCCTTGATTATTATGTATGGGGCACATTTGAGTGATAGACCAACAAAACTCTTTGGAACACCAAAGATGAACTGAAGGCAAGAATTATGGCAGCATTCACCAATTTCAACAAGGTGACCATCCAGAAGAGTTGCAGGAGATTCCAAAGTTGTCTAAAGGCCATGGTTGAAGCCAATGGCGATTTTATTGAATAAATTTACTCTTTAGTATTTCAAGATATTTTCATGTAATTTTGGTAAATATATCTGTTAAAATGAGATGTTATTTTCATTTTCATTAATGCCTAATTTAGACGAGTTTATTCACCGCACCCTCTGTGTGTGTGTATGTATATGATTATATATCTGTATGTGTGTGTGTGTGTGTGTGTGTGTCTTTGTGTATGTGCTTTATCCTTGTCTCCCACCACTGCTTGATAACTGGAGTTGGTTTGTTTATGTCCCTGTAGCTTAATTGTTTGGCGAAAGAGACTAATGGAATAATTACCCGGTTTAAAAAAAGACGTCCTGGGATTGATTTGTTTGAGTAAATTCTTCAAGGCGGTGCTCCAGCATGGCCACAGTCAATTTACTGAAACAAATAAAAGAATAGAAGAATACATACATACACACACACATACACATACACACACACACACACACACACACACACATATATATACATACATACACACACACACACACACACACACACATATATATACATACATACACACACACATATATATATGTATATATATATGTATA
>NC_069009.1:5455030-5456516 GCF_001194135.2 Octopus bimaculoides
AGAGAAAAAAACCATAATTCTTGAATTCATCCCTGAAAATCCACAGTCACATATATTGTGAAATTTAATTTAATTTTAATTTTGATAAATTAAATTAAATTGAATTTTTACCTGTAAATATCATTCTGCTTTCCATGGGTTGGGTGATTTGGCAGGAGCTGGCTAACTTGGGACCTGTCCAGACCCCAGTTCTCTGTTGTGAGATGGTTTCTACAGTCAACCACTTTACAGAGTGTGGTGGGTGCTTTTTATGTGCTACGAGCATAGGTGTACTCGTGGAACACTGACATGAGTGCATTTTTTGAGGGCCCCAGCACCTGAAAGGACAAGCATGTATATGTGGAAGACAGTGATTTTACTCAGATGACAGGTCTTCTCAAGTACTGGAAACCACCATAATTCCTGGTCCCTTGTCACTTCCTCAATGGGGCCCAGCATCTGAAGATACTTTCTCACCACTTCATCCCACATTTTCCTGGGCCTGCCCACATATACACAACGAGTTTCAACACAGTTTCTTATTTCTTTATTGGCCACAAGGGGCTAAACACAGAGGGGACAAACAAGGACAGACAAAGGGATTAAGTCGATTACATCCACCCCAGTGCGTAACTGGTACTTAATTTATCGACCCCGAAAGGATGAAAGGCAAAGTCGACCTCGGCGGAATTTGAACTCAGAACGTCACGGCAGACGAAATACCGCTAAGCATTTCACCCAGCGTGTTAACGTTTCTTATTTCTTTATTGCCGATGAGGGGCTAAACGTAGAGGTGACAAACAAGGACAGACAAAGGGATTAAATCGATTACATCGACCCCAGTGCGTAACTGGTACTTAATTTATCGACCCCAAAAGGATGAAAGGCAAAGTCGACCTCGGCGGAATTTGAACTCAGAATGTGAAAGACAGATGAAATACCGCTAAGCATTTCGCCCGGCGTGCTAACGTTTCCGCCAGCTCGCTGCTTCTTTCAACACAGTTTCTGTCTACCAAATTCACAAATTCACTCTCAAGACATCGATCATCCTAGGTTCACTGTAAAAGACACTTGCCCAAGGTGCCATATAGAAGACAGCTCTAAAATATTTTGTCTATACTAACACATATCATTAGTGCAATTTTTGCATTTTAAACTATCTTTCAAATACTAACAATAACTTTTAAACATCTTATAGACTTGATAATTACCAGTAGATACATAGGGAATATTGTTACACTTATGGTGTTCCATAGCTTGTGGCAATGAAGAACATGAATGTATATTAACTGTGAGATATCACATTAAGGATATTGCCTGCAGTATCTTTATTTTAATGGGTTTGTTGTTGGTTTATTTTGAATTTTTATGATTTTTATGAATATTATTTTACTTTTTTCAACGCTCGATTATAATGCTCCTTGTAAATTTTATGCCTGATTTTTAACATTAATTTTCAATTTATCACAATATACACAAGTGCATACAGTATATATATATAGATATA
>NC_069009.1:5456546-5460713 GCF_001194135.2 Octopus bimaculoides
ATATATATATATATATATAAAGAGAGAAAGAAATACAGAGATAGATTTGTAGATACATTTTTATGTACCTACAAATATATATATATGTGTGTGTGTGTTGTATATATGTATATATGTATAGGAGTAACAATGCAAAATGTATGTATATCTATATCCTTATCATCATCATTTAATGTTTGTTTTCATTGCTGGAATGGTTTTGATAGTTTGACAAGAATTGGCAAGCCAGAGGGCTGCTCCAGGCTCCAATTGTCTGTTTTGGTTTGGTTTCTATGGCTAGATGCTCTTCCTAATGCCAACCACTTTACAGAGCTGTACTGAGTGCTTTTTATGTTGTACCAGCACCAGTGAGGTCGCCAAGTACCTTGGAAGACAGGACAAATTCCCCTCAGCTTTTGGGGGAGTACTACCGAGGGTGGTGCCTTTGTGCCAATTGGTGAGAAGTTAAAAGAATAATAGAGGGACGGAGATAAATGTCTTTCTGTAGAAGAGATACAAAGACAACCCAGTTGAAGAAAATGGGAGACTTAGAGAGAAAGATACAGATTAGGAGAGATGATGATTCAGATTGGACCCTCAAGATACAGTGGGGAGGGTTGATATAGATGAAGTGATATATATAAAAAATTACTGGTGCTGGGAACATGGAAAAAAATCAGTTTGCATGTGTCTCTCTTACTATATGTATGTGACAGTATGTGAGAGTGTATGTGTGTGTATCATCACATTTTGTGTATGAATGTTTATGTGTCAGTGAGTGTGTGTGTGTGTGTGTTTGTGTGCACGTTACAGCATCATCACCATCATTTAACGTCTGCTTTCCATGCCTGCATGGGTTGGACGATTTGACTGGGGACTGGCGAACCAAATGGTTGCACCAGGCTCCAATCTGATCTGGCAGAGTTTCTACAACTGGAAGCCCTTCCTAACGTCAACCACTCCGAGAATGTAGTGGGTGCTTTTACGTGCCACCGGCACGAGGGCCAGTCAGGTCGTACTGGCAATGGCCACGCTGAAATGGTGGTTTTTTTACATGCCACCTGCACAGGAGTCAGACACATACATTTATACATACTTACACATGTGATGAGAACGGCTGGAGGTGAAACTGTTGACAAAAAACAATTATGTGAAATGAGCAAGTGATATAAAAATACTCATCTTCCGTTCAATTAACAGTTCGTAATTAGTGCAGCAGTTGCAAGGTTTCAAAGTATTTACAATTTGCTTATATTTGGTTAATTTACATTACATACAGAAATATAGATATACTACATATAACTGCTTGCAAAAACAGAGATTAATGTATATTTTTTTTCTATGTTCATAATTTTTTGTTTGAAGTATTGAAAGATATATGCCACCAAAAAAACCATAATCTCTCCGGAAACTCTTGCCTCAAGAGATAAGGGACATAAGACTTTCTCAACATCAGCAATGCCATGCTGCAGCACATCAGATGGAGTCTCAATACAGAAGGGACATGACACTTTCCAAAGATCACCAAACATGCTGCAGCATGTCAAATACAGTCTCAAGAGGGAAGAGAGAGGAGACTTTCTCAACATCAGCAAAAGCATGCCCGTCTGATGGAGTCTGAAGACAGAAGGGAGATGAGACTTTCTCAAGGACAGCAAAGATATACTGCAGCACATCAAATGGAGTCTCAAGGGAGAAGGGAGATGAGACTTTCCCAAGATCAGCAAAGGCCATTCTACAGCACTTAATGCTGAATCATTAAAACAACATTTAGCATGCTAGATTACACAGAGATTCTATAGAATAGCTCTCAGAAACAGACCACATACAAATTCATTCTTCGCAACACCTGGAGCTGTTCTCAGATATGATCCATCCCATTCTTATAAAAATGATAATTCTGTCCAAATTGTGTGCTAAGCTCATATTGTTGTTTATGCAAAACTTCAAAATTTACTTCACAAATATTTTGTCATTAATGCTTCACTTTCCTGTATCACCTGTTCCAACATAACTATAATATATATATCTATATATATACAAACTATGCTGTTTTAATCCTATGCAACGCCGGGTATCTCTGCTAGTATATTTATATTTATATGTGTCTAATGTGTGTGTGTATTCTTTTCTTCTCTGTTGAGTTTCAGATGTTTGCTTTAGAAAATGGTAAATAAGAACGCCGCTTTTTATATGCTGTATGCCATAAAAATCGTTCTGTGTTCTTTGTTGGAGAAAAATCAGTCAAATATATTTCCTAAATATTAAATAGAGATATTGCTATTATTAAATATAGAAGAAGCCTTACACAAGACATAACCAATATCTTCAAGTATGCAGAAACTTATACATACATATGTGTGTGTGTGTGTGTGATTATTGTATATACATATATATATATGAATACACACACACACACACGCACATATGTATATGTATGTGTATATATATACTGTATCTGTGTATGTGTATATATATATCTATATATATATTTATATATACATTTATTATGGGTGCAAGCATGGCTGTGTGGTAAAAAGCTTGTTTTCCAACCACATGGTTACGGGTTCAGTCCCACTGCGTGGCACCTTGAGCAAGTGTCTTCTACTATAGCCTCAGGCTGACCAAAGCCTTGTAAGTAGATTTGGTAGATAGAAACTGAAGGAAGCCTATCGTATATATATAAACATATCTATATCTATATATATATATATATATATATGTATATATATATGTGTGTGTGTGTGTGTGAGTGTGTGTTTGTATGTCTGTGTTTGTCCCCCTAGCATTGCTTGACAACTGATGTTGGTCTGTTTAAGTCCCGTACCTTAGCAGTTCGGCAAAAGTGACCGATGGAATAAGTACTAGGCTTACAAAGAATAAGTCCTGGGGTTGATTTGTTTGACTAAAGGTGGTGCTCCAGCATAGCCACAGTCAAATGACTGAAAAGAGTAAAAGAGTAAAGGAATAAAAAAAAATATCTATAAATAAATAAATATATATATATATATGTTTTACTTATTGCAGTTTCTGTCATTTGACTGCACCCATGCTGGAGCACTGCCTTGAAAAATTTTAACTGAATAGATCAACATGGTACTTACTGTATTGGTTTCTTGTTGCCGAACTGCTAAGTTACTGGGATTTAAACCCACAAACACGATTTGTGAAGCAGTGGTAGGGGACAAATGCTGACACAAAGACACATACACACATAGATACATAATAGATACATATTGACAAAGGGCTTCTTTCAGTTTCCATGTACCAAATCCACACACAAGGATTTGGTCAGCCCAGGGCCACAGTAGAAGACACTTGCCCAAGGTGCCATGTAATGGGTTTGAACGCAGAACCACATGGTTGGAAATGAAGCTTCTTACCATACAACCAAACCTGCACATAGATACATACATACACATTTATGTATATATGTATGTATGTATTATAGGCACATGGCTCAGTGGTTAGAGCGTTGAGCTTATGATGGTGAGGTTTTGAGTTCGATTCCTGGACCGGGCTGAGTGTTGTGTTCTTGAGCAAGACACTTTACTTCACATTGCTCCAGTTCTCTCAGCTGTAGAAATGAGTTGCGACATCACAGGTGCCAAGCTGTATCGGCCCCTTTGCCTTTCCCTTGGATAACACTGGTGCCATGGAGAGGGGAGGCCAGTATGCATGGGCGACTGCTGGTCTTCCATAAACAACCTTGCCTGGACTTGTGCCTCGGAGGGTAACTTTCTAGGTGCAATCCCATGGTCAGTCATGACCGAAGGGGGTCTCCATGTATGTATGCATGTCATTATTCAGTTTATTTCAAGATTTCTTGCCAGTAGAGAAAGAGCTGGTTTCTAACCTAGATCCGAGGCTCCTTCATTGGAATTTCAACAACATCAACAGGGTGTTTTTGCATATATAGACATGGGCATATACATATGTATGCATGCATCTACGTATGTATATACAATAGGCTTTTCTCATTTTTATGTCTTTATTTGATTTTCTGTTCCTTACTCCCTGTGTTTCTTTCTTCTGACAAAGGACTAACATCCAAAACATCAGGGCTCTGCCCCTTTCAATTAAATCATTAACTCTAAAACTATATTTTGTAAAGCTTTGTCCCTCCTGTGTTGTCTCTTTTACTTTTTCATTGTATTTACACCATATATATATATATATATATATATA
>NC_069009.1:5461240-5465465 GCF_001194135.2 Octopus bimaculoides
GCTTCACCAACATACTGAAAATTTAGAAACAGCAGTCAAAGAACTACTGATTCTAAACTACAATTTTTTCTCTAACGGATGGCGACCCCTATATATTTATGATTATAAATGGTTTTACCGATAAAGGTTTTTTTCATACTGAACTACTTGGCAAACTTGTTAATTATTAATTTTATTACTAATTGGCAATTCCCTGCTCTATATCTGTATATATATATATATATATATATATATATATATATATACACATGTGTAAAAGGGTAACAACTCCCTCTGGTTATGAATGACCATGGGATTGCACTTACAAAGTTCCCCTCCAAGGTACAAGTCTGGGCAAGATGGTTTATGGAAGACCAGTAGTCGCCCATACATACAGGTTTCCCCTCTCTGTGCCATTATATGTACATAGGGTAAAGACCCCCTGTAGTTATTAATGACCATGAGATTGCACCTAGAAAATTTCCCTTCAAAGCACAAGTCTGAGCAAGGTGGTTTATAGAAGACCATCAGTTGCCCATGCATCTTAGCCTCCACACTGCTGATGTTGTCCTAGTAAAAGACAAATGTTGATACAGCCTGGCACCAGTAGCATTGCCAATTGAACTCAATACATCATGATTGTGAGCCCAACACTCTAACCACTGAGCCATGTGCCTTCACATGTGTATACATGCATAATTGTGTGTATATGTATTTACTTGCCATGGCCTCAGTCTAATGACAGAAACAAGTAAAAGATAAAATATATTTTCATAGTTTAATAATTACAACTGCTTGCTAAAATTGAATTTAAATCTTAACATTGCATCATTTCCTTTCTTCTTGTAAGTTGATTTGCTCTTAGCATCATGAGAAATTAGTTTCTCTTTCTTTCTCAGATATCCCCTGAAGAAGCTTCAAGTTCACTTTTAGCTATAATAAAACATGCAATTGCTTGCAAAAACAGATATCTGTTGGGAGTTTAGAAGATAAATTTATTTGTCAGCACTAGGTGAGAAGAACAATTTTGATAATTGTTATTCACAGCGAATTTACCATAAAATTCTCTGGAGCAAAATCTCATTGTAAATTCTGAGGATATTTTTATAATTTTATAATCAAAATGGTAAATTAAAATTTGATTTATTCTTGTGAAGTGATTTACACTGAAACTGATTAATAACTTAATCCAGAAGTTTTAAATCACCTGTAGCTTCATCTTGATATTTTAACATACACACACAGACAGACACACTCACACACACATATAAGTGCAGGTGTGGCTGTGTGATAAGAATCTTGCTTCCCAATCACATAGTTCCAGGTTCAGTCCCACTGCATGACACATTGGACAAGTGTCTTTTAGTAGAGTCTCGGGCCAACCAAAGCCTTGTGAATGGATTTGATAGATGGAAACTGAAAGAAGCCCATTGTATGTGTGTATATATATATATCATCATCATCATCATCATCGTTTAACGTCCGCTTTCCATGCTAGCATGGGTTGGACGATTTGACTGAGGACTGGTGAAACCGGATGGCAACACCAGGCTCCAGTCTGATTTGGCAGAGTTTCTACAGCTGGATGCCCTTCCTAACGCCAAATATATATATATATATATATATATATATATATTTGTATATATTTATGTGTGTGCCTGTACATGCACCTCCCCAACCATAGCATGACAACCAATGTTGGTGTGTTTACATCCCTGTAACTTAGCAGTTCAGTAAAAGAGTCTAATAAGTACTAGGCTCACAAAGAATAAGTCCTGGGGTCAATTTCTTCAACTAAAGACTCTTTGAGGCATGGCTCAAGCATGACCACAATCACATGACTGAAAAAAGTAGAACAACAAAAAAGTAAAAGAACAAAAAAGTAAAAGAATAAGTGCCTGCAAGACTGGCGTAGAATTAAGGCTTCAGCAGACAAAACAATACAAGGTGGACGTATGAAAATAAACAAATGTAATTGGAAACAATAGATGAAGATTATAAATAAAGCCTTTTGGCCAAACTTGAAAATGATGGGTAACGCCTGGAAGAAATCTTCAAATAGATGTAAAAAAGGAATTAGTAAGAGGGAAGAAAATGTTGACCAGTACACTAGGGGTTTGGTGGTGTAAAGACAGAGAGGAGAAAATTAGTCACGGGTCACAGGTGGGCAGTAGATAGAAATGAAGGAGGATGAGAGAGAGAGAGAGAACAGAGGAAGGAAGGGAGAAAGTCTACAATTAAGTGTGAGAAGACGAGAGGGAGAGAGAGAGAGAGGAAGTAGGGATGTTAGAAAAGGATTATTAGGATGGGAGAGAAAGAAAGAGTCGTAAAGAATATAGAAAAATTTACTGTTAACAAACGTCGGGATGCATGGCGTTCAGTAACTCAATAAATGAAAACCACTTGTTGTTGGCACTCCGTCGCTTACGACGTCGCGGATTCCAGTTGATCCGATCAACGGAACAGCCTGCTCGTGAAATTAACGTGCAAGTGGCTGAGCACTCCACAGACACGTGTACCCTTAACGTAGTTCTTGGGGATATTCAGCGTGACACAGTGTGACAAGGCTGACTCTTTTGAATTACAGGTACAACAGAAACAGGAAGTAAGAGTGAGAGAAAGTTGTGGTGAAAAAGTACAGCAGGGTTCACCGCCATACCCTGCCGGAGCCTCGTGGAGTTTTAGGTATTTTCGCTCAATAAACACTCACAACGCCCGGTCTGGGAATCGAAACCGCGATCACTATGACCGCGAGTCCGCTGCCCTAACCACTGAGCCATTGCGCCTTCACGATGAAAACCACAAGCTGCATTAAATACTACAAATGTACACATAGAGTGTAATGAGTCTACATTTAGGGGAAATAAATGTCAAATGTCTTTTATATTTCAAGCATACACTCTTCTGCAGAAAGAATAGACGAGTTGAGGAAAAAAAAAAGGAGAGAGAAAAGAACAAATATGTCTCCATTAGGAAGTCATTGCATACTGAAATGACTTGGTGTTGTATATATGTGTATATATGTATGGATATGTGTGTGTGTGTGTAGATTTTTATGTCTAGCAGTGGGCATGTCTATCATGAGACACACCAAAATCCGTTAGTGTCATGGGAATTTATAATCAGATTTATAACCCTTATTGCTTGATCCTTTCTACCCATGATTTAGATATAATGTCTAATCACTGATCTGGTTTCCTCTCTCAAAGTCAGATCATGTGACCTATGACTAGTGGTACTCCATTGGTTATAACGATGAGGGTTCCAGTTGATCCGACCAACAGAACAGCCTGCTCATGAAATTAATGAGCAAGGCGCAGGAGTGGCTGTGTGGTAAGTAGCTTGCTCACCAACCACATGGTTCTAGGTTCATTCCAACTGTGTGGTACCTTGGGCAAGTGTCTTCTACTATAGCCTTGGGCCGACCAAAGCCTTGTGAGTGGATTTGGTAGACGGAAACTGAAAGAAGCCTGTCATATATATATGTATATATATATACATATATATGATGTTTGTGTGTCTGTGTTTGTCCCCCAACATCGCTTGACAACCAATTCTGGTGTGTTTACGTCCCTGTAACTTAGCGGTTCAGCAAAAGAGACCGATAGAATAAGTATTAGGCTTACAAAGAATAAGTCCTGGGGTTGATTTGCTCGACTAAAGGCGGTGCTCCAGCACGGCCACGGTCAAATGACTGAAACTAGTAAAAGAGTAAGTGGCTGAGTACTCCACAGACATGCATACCTTTAATGTAGTCCTCAGGGAGATTCAGAGTGACACAGAGTGTGACAAGGCTGACCCCTTTGTTGCTGTACACTTTAAAGTGGTTAGTGATAGGAAGAGCATCCAGACTTAGAAACCAAGCCAAGGCAGATGGTGGAACACGGTGCAATCCTCTGGCTTGTTTATTCCTGTCAAACAATCCAACCAACCCTAGCATAGAAATGGACACGTAATAAAAATGACGATGATAATATATTGATAGATCGATAGATATTTCAGTTAAGTAAGACGGCATATCATAAAATTACACACAACATAGATGTGTGTGTGTGTGTTAAACAAAAGAAAACATTTAGTCCTTGAATATTGCATGTCAAATGAATAATGGAAATCCGTATATGTATTAATTAATATAAAAATTAATAAAAATTAATGAATAAATGTATATATTTTTGTTGGATTTTGAAGGTTTGAAGACAAATATATGTATGTGTGTGTATATATATATATATATATATATATA
>NC_069009.1:5466872-5470239 GCF_001194135.2 Octopus bimaculoides
TGTGTGTGTGTGTGTGTGTGTGTGTGTGTGTGTGTGTGTGTGTGTACATATTTACACAAGCTCTGTATGTGTTCAATGGGAAAATCTAGCTAAAAATAGCATAGGTTCGGGAAAATGAAGGTAAAAATGAATGAACAAAGGGCTCTGTGGTAAGAAGTTTGCTTCCCAAACCATATGGTTCCGGGTTCAGTCCCACTGCATGGCACCTCAGGCCGACCAAACCCTTGTGAGTGGATTTGTTAGATGGAAATTAAAAGAAGCCACTTGTGTGTGTGTGTGTGTGTGTGTGCATGTATTTACACACACACACACACACACACACACACACATAACAATTAATATCACAGACATGGCTGTGTTGTAAGAAGCTTGCTTCCCGACCACATGCTTCTGAGTTCAGTCCTTGTGCATGGCACCTTGGGCAAGTGTCTTTTTCTAAAGCCTTTGGCCAACCAGACTTGTGAGTGGATTTGGTAGACGGAAACTGAAAGAAGCCTATCATATCTGTATTTATTTATTTATGTATGTGCGTGTTTGTTTGTTCCCCACCACTGCTTGGCAACTGGTGTTGGTATGTTTATGTCCCTGTAACTTAGCAGTTCAGCAAAACAGACTGTTAGAGTAAGTACCAGACTTTAAAATAAAACTATATCCTGGAGTTGATTCATTTGACTAAAAATTCTTAAAGGTGGTGCCCCAGCATGCCCACAGTCTAATGACTGAAACAAGTAAAAGAATAAAAAATATATACTCTTTTATATGGTTGACATGTATGTTCTTGGTTATGGCATATAAGCAGTCAAAGAGTAATCATTGGTTTTATATCTACTGTTGCACTTGGTAATATTGATGAGTCATCACACAAGTGACTTGAAGCACACAGGCTCTTTAATATCGATGACAAATATCCTGTCTTGGACAGGTCAGTGGTGAAAAATGATGAAGTGAAAAACCCTTTCCTGATGAGAAAAATTAGATTTGCACCCACTTGTAAGATTGCAAACATTGCCAGTTCTGCAGTGCTAGCATATGTGTTTTGCCATTCAGCAGTCTGTAAACAGGAAAGACCACGTTTCCAAAATGAATTTTCTATCATGAGAACAGCAGCTGAAAATTTCACATTTTGAGTTTTAGAAGGTACCTTCATTATGTGAAATCTTTTCGTAAGAATAGGTGTGTGTATGTGCATCAGTGTGTGTGTGTGTGTGTGTGTGTGTATGTGCATCAGTGTGTGTGTGTGTGTGTGTGTATGTGCATCAGTGTGTGTGTGTATTTGTGTTGCGTGTGTGTGTGTATATATAGTGAGAAAGTTTGTTTTGGTCAGCATATTTCAATAGGATGCCTTTCTGTTGCTAACACACCTTTTTTACAGTTACAGGATATTATGAAGTGATTTTTGTTTTTATTCCACTGTTCTTTGAAGGTGTGACCCAGCTAGATGTAGTGCCTATATTAACACACATTTATACATATACACATACACACACTCATACACACATATATTGGTAAATTGTGATAAACACGAGTATAAAACATTATTGCATTCTGTTAAAAAGGACCTTTATGCACATAGACACACACATATCTACACATGCATGCGTACATATGTATATATTTATATATATGTATATGCATGTGTGAATATATTGCCTTACAGAGGCAATGTCAAATGGCCAAGACCCTTGGCATCATGCCATGCTTGAGAAGACCCTCAAAACAAGTGAAATCTTAGTCATGGCAGATACTGATGTGACACACCTAGCACCCATACCAGTGGCATGTAAAAAGCACCCATTACATTCTCAGAGTGGTTGGTGATAGGAAGAGCATCCAGCCGTAGAAACCATGCCAAATCAGACTGGAGTCTGGTACAGCCTTCCATTGTGCCAGCCCTGGTCAGACGTTAAATGATGATGATGATGTGGATATATATATATATGTATATATATATATATATATATATATATATATATATATATATATATATATATATATATATATATATATATATATATATATATATATATATATATATACATACACACATGTGATGGGTTTTACATTCATATGCACACACACACATTCACATACACACATCTGATGGACTTCTTTTAGTTTCTTTTATATCAAATCCATTCACAAGACTTTTGAGGGTGTGGGGCTATAAGTGTAAGACACTTGCTTAAGGTGACATGCAGTGGGATTGAACTTAAGAACAGATGGTTGAGAAATAAGGAAACAAGGTTCTGTACTACACAACCATACTGCAGACATTTTCTTCTTCTTCTTTGAGTCATTTGACTGCAGCCATGCTGGAGCACCGCCTTTAGTTGAACAATTCAACTTCTTTGTAAGCCTAGTACTTATTCTGTTGGTCTGTTTCGCCAAACTGCTAAGTTACAGCGACATAAACACACCAACATCAGTTATCAAGCAATGGTGGGGAGACAAATACAAATGCACACACACACACACACATGTTTGCAACAGGCTTCTTTCAGTTTCCGTCTGCCAAATCCACTCACAAGGTTTTGATCAACCCATAGCTATAGTGGGAGACACTTGCACAAGGTGACATGCTGTGGGACTGAACCCGGAACCATGTGTTTGGGAAGCAAGCTTGCTACCATGTAGCCATGCCTGTACCTATATTTATATACATGTGTGTGTATATATAGGTACATGTGTGTGCATATGTGTGCGTGTGTGTGTGTGTGTATAATCATATCTTTATTTCTATATCTTTCCATGTGTGTGTTTATCTATCCATGTTTACATGTACAAAATTTCTCACACACGCATACACACATTCACACATAAACAAACTCATACACACACATATACTGAAACTCATACATTATTATTTTTGTTGTTCTGCGGGTTTTTTTTCCATATTTTGGCATTTGTTGTACTCATATTTTTTTTTCTTATTTTTATTTTTTTTTTTTACCTTGGTGTTTTTACCGATAAAAATCCAAAGTGTTTATATTTGAGGCATCGAGTTTAGTTTCAACGAAGAACTACAGTAGAGTCATCCATGCAAAAGTTTCGGTGCCACTTGTAAGAATTCTTCAGCAAATATCGCAGAAAGAAACATGGAAATGCAACAAATGTATAAAATGTATAAATAACGGCGACAATGGAGAACAAGAGATGATGATGCTGATGATGGTGATGACGACGATGATGATGACGACGATGATGATGACGATGATGATGGTGATGACGATGATGATGATGATGATGATGATGATGATGATGATGGTGATGACGATGATGATTGGTGATGGTAGTGGTGATGATGATGATGGTGGTGGTGGTGGTGGTGGTGGTGGTGGTGATGATAATAATAATAATAATGTTAATG
>NC_069009.1:5470390-5472573 GCF_001194135.2 Octopus bimaculoides
ATATATATATATATATATATATATATATATATATATATATATATAGTGTGTGTATATATGTATGTATATGTATATATGTATGTATGTATGTAATGTGTGTGTATATGTATATATATATATACATTATATATGTGTATGTTTGTGTTTATATATATATGTAGGTCTGGGTGTCTATGTATATTTATGTATGTATATATATGTGTGTGTGCATGTATGTATATATATATATATATATATATATATATATGGATTTATATATATATGTATGTATATATATGTATGAATTTATATGTATATATATATATATATATATATATATATATATATATATATAGATAGATAGATACACAGACACATATATATAATGTACATGTATGTATTTATATGTATATACACACTATATATATATTATGTATATACATATATATTATATATATATACATATAATATATATATAAAGATGCATAAATGTCTTTGCTTGTATGCATATATTTATGCATGTGTGTGTGTATATATATATGTGTGTGTGTGTGTGTGTACAGGAGTGTGTATTGTGTATGTGTGTGTGTGTGTACAGGAGTGTGTATGTATATATATGTGTGTGTGTGTGTGTGTGTGCATGTTTTTATATGTATCTATATTAACTATGCTTTTTATGTATCTTTTCCTTTCTCTTTCTTCTTCTCCTCTTGGCTTCTCCTCTTGGCTTCTCTACACATCCATACACCCATACACGCATCCATATATTTACACACACATGCACTTTTGTACGTCTACAAAAGTATATAAATAACAACAACAAGAAGAACGGTAACAATGATAATAATAATAATAATAATAATAATAATAATCATAGCATTAATCTCAAAGACAGGCACACTGTTGCTGGAGATGATGAGGAAAGTTATGATGATGATGATGCTGCCTTGACGATGGTAGAGATAAAGGAGTTTATGATGATGACAATAATTATGATGGCGGTGATGATGATGATGGTGATGATGAATAGTGCAGTAACAATAATAATAATATTAATAATAATAATAATACAAACGATAATAGTAACAATCGGGATGTTGTTGTTGTTGTTGCTGGTGATGATGATGGTGGTGGTGGTGGTGGTGGTGCAGTGCTTGTTGGTAAGCAAATAGACCTAGAGGTGCAGGTGTAGCTGTGTGGTAAGACATCTGCTTCTCAACCACAAGGTTCCAGGTTCAGTCCCATTGCGTGGCACCTTTTGCAAGTGTTTTCTACAATAGCTTCAGGCTGACCAAAGCTTTGTGACTGGATTTGGTGGAGGGAAACTGAAAGGAAGCCCATCGTGTGTGTGTGTGTGTCTTTTTGTCAGTGTTTGACACCGCCCCCATTGCTTCACAAGTGGTGTTAGTTCGTTTACATTCCCTCTCTAACTTAGCAGTTCTGCAAAAAGGGATTGATAGAATACGTATCAGTCCTTGAAAACAAAACACAAGTACCGAGAGTAATTTGCTCAACCAAAATTCTTCAAGACAGTACTCCAGCATGGCCACAGTCCAATGACTGAAGCAAGTCAATGATAAAAGAAAAGAAGTAAAAAAAAAACACCTGTGTGTGTGTGTGTACATAGACATGTATGTACACATATGTGTATATACATGTTTAAATGTATATACAAGTAGGTCAAAAGTAAATAGACATCCCACATTTTATATATATATATATATATATATATAGACATGTTCTTTTATTCGTTTCAGTCATTTGACTGCAGCCATGCTGGAGCACCACCTTTAGTCAAGCAAATCGACCCCAGGACTTATTCTTTGTAAGCCTAGTACTTATTCTATCGGTCTCTTTTGCCGAACTGCTAATAAGTTACAGGTAAACACACCAACATCAATTGCCGAGTGATGGTGGGGAACAAACACAAAGGCAAAAATATATACATATATATAGGGAGAATTCACAAAAAAAAAAAAGCAAGAGACGAAGACAGGTGGTGTAGACAACAAACAGCTGTATTAGTATAACGCTGGGGAAGTGAAAAAGTCTTTAATGTTTCGAGCCTACGCTCTTCCACAGAAAGAAACAACGAGAGAAAAAAAATGTATGTAGTGGTTAGCAATCTATCATGATATATATATATATGTAGATATATATATGTATGTATGTATATATATATATATATATATATATATATATAT
>NC_069009.1:5472752-5474028 GCF_001194135.2 Octopus bimaculoides
TATATATATATATATGCATATATACATATATATATACATACACACACACACATATATATTAATATATATATATATATATATATATAGGGATCATGTTTGATTTTAGTAGATAATAAATTTTTATTTAATGTTATATCTTCATTTTCTGGCTTTCTTTACCAGCCGATCAGATTGCGTTTTACATTTCTTGTGCATCTGGGGACTGTTAATTGAAAAAATTGATACTAGTATTTGTGTGTGTGTGTGTGTGTGTGTGTATATATGTGCAGGCGTGGCCGTGTGGTAAGAGTCTTGCTTCCCAACTTCAGGTGATAAACCGATACAGCTCATTAAAATAACAGTTCTGCGATGTATCTTCTCAGTTCTTGCGAAGAAAACCAACAAATTAAAGGAAATAGCTTCGTTTATGTAATAAAATAAATATAAAAATAACACAATGCAGCAAAAAAGTATGAAATATAACCATCAACGGATATGGATGTAAACACACCCTCGCATAGGTTGTGGTGTGCTTGGACACTCGCTCATAGAAGCATCCATGAAGACGTAGGCATGTGTGGTGTGGTGCATATACGTTCACATAGAGTTTTTGAGTTTGGTAATGTTTGCAAAATTTGAGCTACTTCATTATCCTCATCATCATCATTTAATGTCTGCTTTCCATGCTGGCATGGGTTGGATGGTTTGACAGGAGCTGGCGGGTGGAAGACTTCACGAAGCTTCTGTGCCTCTTTTGGTAGAGGTTTTACAGATGGATGCCCTTCCTAACATCAACCACCCTGCAAAGTAAACCGAGTATTTTTTTACATGGCACCAGGACAGGCATAGATTTTACAGCTGGATGCCCTTCCAAATGCCAACCACTTCACAGTGTGGACTGATTGCTTTTTATGTGGCACCAGGACAGGCATAGATTTTACAGCTGGATGCCCTTCCAAATGCCAACCCCTTCACAGTGTGGACTGATTGCTTTTTATGTGGCACCAGCACAGGCAGAGTCACCAAGCACGAGTGCCAGTCATCGAATGTGTATGTATATATATACATACACACAAAAAAACAAGGTAAAAGTTTTGATTTTCCATTCCCTTCGAAACTGCTCTTAAATGTGGTTTTGGTCATTTTGACTGCTCCTTCTAGCCTGTAAGGCTGCCTGTTAAAGGTCGCCTCTTTTGTGTTTAAATGTACACTAATTATATATATATATATATGTATATATATATGTATGTATGTATGTATATATATGTATATATACATACATATATATATATATACA
>NC_069009.1:5474038-5474823 GCF_001194135.2 Octopus bimaculoides
TACATATATATACATATATATATATATAAGTTTGTGTTATTCCGTATGTGTGTGTGTGTGTGTCTTTGTGTATATGGGTGTACATATATATATATATATATGTACACCCATATACACAAAGACACACACACACATACATACGGAATAACACAAACTTAAGTGCATCCATTTGTGTTGTTCACGGAGTCTGTATGTCTTCCTGTTTCTGTTTAATTCCGTGTAAGATGTTATATTGTCGAAATAAATAGAAATATTATCTCGTGTAACACATAAAAATATACTGGCAAGAATAATTGCCAAAATATAAACAACTGAAAAAAAAAAAGAAAAGAAAAACAAAACAAAATTATATTTATTGCAATTTTTTTCTATAAATGGCCATAACAACAACAGATACAAAAACAACAATAACAGCAACAATGATGATGATGATGATGATGATGATGATGATGATGATGATGATGATGATGATGATAATGTTTTATAAAAGGTTTATCATCATCATCATCATCATCATCATCATCATCATCATTGTCATTGTTATCAGAATGTCCTCATTGTCGTAATCATCATTTTGTCGTCGTCATCATTATCGTTATTACTGTCGTCGTCACCACCGCTACCGCCTACACCATCATCGACACCGTCATCAGTATCATTACCACCACCAGCACCACCACCACCACTACTGCCACCACACCATCAGTGCAACACCACCACCATCATCATCACCATCACCACCACCACCACCACCACCAGCATCTCATCAATATTATTGCCACCAC
>NC_069009.1:5476012-5479437 GCF_001194135.2 Octopus bimaculoides
ATATATATATATATATATATATATACATCCAGATGCACAGAAAGTATCTCTGATATGCATTTTGTTGAGTCCACAGCTGTAACCTACACCAGTGTCGCATAACCAGCCCACTCAAAAGTACCTTGGATCGTAGGGTGACATGCCATGCTTGAGGAGACCTATTGAGTCAAGTACATCAACATCAGCAATATCAAAATGAAATCAAATGGAAATTGTAGTTGTGAGCCCCGTGCTGGTAGCACGTAAAAAGCACCATCCGAATGTGGCCCATGCTAGTACCGCCTTGACTGGCTTCTGTGCCGGTGGCATGTAAAAATCACCATCTGATCATGGTCGATGCCAACTCCTCTGGCCCCTTGTGCCAGTGGCACGTAAAAGCACCCACTACACTCTTGGTGTGATTGGTGTTAGGAAGGACATCCAGCTGTAGAAACACTGCCAGATCAGATTGGGGCCTGGTGCAGCCTCCTAGCTTCCCAGACCCCAGTCGAACTGTCCAACCCATGCCAGCATGGAAAACGGACGTTAAACAATGTTGTTAATGATGTTGATGATGATATACTTAAATGCACACACACAAAACATATCTCACATAGATGCTTACATACAAACTCACACAGGTGTTCATCCATACATGTACGAAATATCTCACATATACTTACATAAGAATGTGCGTGGCTATGTGAGTGAATGAATGCGAATATGTGTGTGTGTCTGTGTATGTATATATATATATATATAGGCACAGGAGTGACTGTGTGGTAAGAAGTTTGCTTTCCAACCACATGGCTCTGGGTTCAGTCCTTGGGCAAATGTCTTCTACTATAGTCTCAGGCCAACCAAAACCTTGTGAGTGGATTTGGTAGATAGAAACTGAAAGAAGTCCATCATATACATATATATATATATATATATATGAAGTGCTGGTGATCCCAACGGAAAGTGTGCATTCATGTGAGTGTATGTGAGAATGGTGTATGTGAATGTGTAAGTATGTGTGTGTGAATAGGGGATAGTGACTCTGATATGAGTGAGTGTGTGCGTGTGTGTGTGCGTCTGTAACATGATGCTGCTCATATAGTGGTATGTGTGGTGACGCTATTGAAGATAGTGTTTGGGTGCATGGATGGTGGTGTGGGTGCTGGGAAGTGGTCACTGCTAGTGTATGTTGGGTGGGGTGGGGATGGAAGGTGGTATCAATGAAGAGAGGAGGTGGGTAGGTTTGAAGAGAGAAAGGTGTTAGATGAAGAGAGGAGGGGAGTTGAGTCCATGTGGTGCAAAGGAGTGAAGAGAGAAGCTTAATTCCTGTTCGTGGTGAAGGAGGGAGTCCAGATGGATCCTTTGCAAAGTTACTCCAAACACAGACAAATGTTGTAGTGAATAACCGGTAGAGGTGAAATGGTGTGAGACTGGGGTGTCATTGCTGAGTCTGATATCTCAGGGGTGCTCTGTGAACCGGTCAGCCAAGTGGCATCCCGTTTGACTGATGTACAGAGAAGGGCAGAAAAAGCAGGAGATACAGTAAATGACATTACTAGAAGTGCTGGTAAAGGAGTCAGTGATATGATAAGGATGATGATGGGTACCTGTGAGGATGGTGGTGTTGGAGAGGCAGGGGCAAGTATGGTAGCATAGGAGGGAGCAGGGGTACAAGCTAGGCTGGGAGGTGGGGTTAGGGAAGAAACTGTGGACCAGGAGGTCATGCAGGTTATGGGCTTGTTTGAAGGAGGGAAAGGGTAGGTTGGGAAGATGTATGAGGTGGAGGAGTCAGACTGGAGTTGCTAGAAGGCTTGGAAAATAGTGTGTTGGAGGGGCAGTGTGAACAGGTGGTAAGTGAGGGGAAACAGGAGAGAGGCAACAGTGGGGTGGATGTGAAGAGAAAGAGCAGAGGCATGGTCCATGGAACGGGCCCTGGCAAGGGTAGTGTGGATAATGGTGAGAGGATATCCACGAATGATGAAGTGGTGAGCCATGAGTTGAGACTGAGTCCTAAAGTCACGCTTGCCACTGCGGAGCCTGCGTAGACGGAGGAATTGGGAATAGGGGATAGAGAACTTGGTGTGGGTAGGGTAGGAGGGAGGAGAAGTTAAAGTAGGAGTGTGAATTGGTGTGTTTGTAGTATATATAGGTGCAGGAGTAGCTGTGTGGTAAGTAACTTGCTTACCAACCACATGGTTCTGGCTTCAGTCCCACTGCGTGGCACCTTGGGCAAGTGTCTTCTACTATAGCCTTGGGCCGACCAAAACCTTGTTAGTGGATTTGCTACATAGAAACTGAAAGAAGCCCGTCGTATATATGTATACATATGTGTATATACATATATACGACGGGCTTCTTTCAGTTTCCGTGTACCAAATCCACTTACAAGGTTTTGGTCGGCCCAAGGCTATAGTGTATATGTATGTGTGTGTATATGTTTGTGTGTCTGTGTTTGTTCCCCCCAACATCGCTTGACAACCGATGCTGGTGTGTTTACGTCCCCGTAGCTTAGCAGTTCGGCAAAAGAGACCGATAGAATAAGTACTAGGCTTACAAAGAATAAGTCCTGGGGTCGATTTGCTCGACTAAAGTCAGTGCTCCAGCATGGCTGCACTCAAATGACTGAGACAAGTAAAAGAATATATATATATATATATATATTTATATGTATGTATACATATATGTATATATATATATATATATATATATATATATATATATATATATATATATATACGCACGTATACACACACACACACACACACACACACACGTATACTTCCATACCAAATATTGTTCAGTGAGCACTCGTATCTCTAGATTATTAGTAAATTATAAATACTTAAACCATTATATCTGTCTTCTTGGAGCTATTTCCAAGTATCATAATCATCAGCAGCACCATCACCTCATATATCATCATCATCATCATCATCATCATCATCATCATCATCATCATCACCATTGTTGTTATCATCACCATCCTTATCATTTCTACCTACACCTACACCATTATCTTCATCATCCTCGTCATCACCACTACCGCCACCACCATCATGGTATTTATAATCATCACCACCACCATCATCATCATAATCGTGGTAATGGTAACTATTGTCGCTGTCATTGTGATCCAGCTGCTCCTCCTCCTCCTCCTTTTCATCATAATCTTAATCATCATCATCATCGTCATCATCATCATGGTCATCATCATCATCGTCGTCATCGTCGTCATCATCATCATCATCGTCGTCATCATCATCATGGTCATCATCATCGTCATCATCATCATCATCATCGTCATCATCATCATCGTCATCGTCATCGTCATCATCATCATCGTCATCATCGTCATCATCATCGTTGTTGTTGTTGTTAGAATTATTATTATCATTTATCGCTATTATTACTGCTATTATCTTTGGTGTCATCATCATCATCATCAT
>NC_069009.1:5481443-5482839 GCF_001194135.2 Octopus bimaculoides
ATATATATATATATAGATTGATAGATACATACATATACACACACATATTAATGTGTGGGCGTTTACATGTATTGAAGTTCACTCTCTCTATCTCCTCTTTTCCCAATTTCTGTTTCTGCAAAGTTGATTGCACTTTTGCACTCATGCCCTCTCACTTAACCCACTCCTCACCATTTTCCCTTCCCCCTTCACCCTAATACTTAATCACTCCAGTAGTGCATCTGATGCATTAACCAGCTCTCCCTTCGTTCCATGAACATCCCTCCCTCTCCTTCAATTGGGTCCTTAATTTGCGTAACCTTTTACTCTGTAACCCTTCTACTCTACTTAACAATCAGCCAGGAAATTTCCCCATCTCCTGAGCTTATTTGTAACACATGTTCTTTAAATCCACAACACTATTAGTCTTCTTGGACCCAGTCAGTGTTTTTTCTGTGTCACTATTTGACATTCACCAATAGAAGTATCCTTATCAATACCTTCAGTGTCAGTTCTGTTATCTCTTATATATTTGGGGAAATCACTTATAGGTTTGCAGATTTTATGAACATCTGAACATCTGCATAAGCAATGCCCCACCATCTCTCTGCTACTTTGACTCACTGTGCACACTTTTTCATGTGTCTCTCCATTTGGATCCTTGTAGTATTTCACACTGTAGTGCTCTTGTTTCTCACCATCATAAAGAACAATATCTCATCTTCTGTCTCAGCACACTACATTTGCACAGCTGTAGGTTTGCGGACTACATGTCTGCTATGTGATGTCTTTTGGCACTTCAACTCACTACACATACTATTTCCTATCTCACAGTTCAGATTTATTTGTAGTTCACTCCATAATACTTCTGTTTGGTGCCATAGAAAAAGCATCCAGTCCACATTCTGGCTAGTGTTTGGAAGGGCATCCAGCTGTAAAAATCATGCCAAAACAGAAAGTGGTAATTGGTGCAGTCTTCTTCCTTGCTAGATTCTCCCAAACTGTCAAACCTATGCCAGTATGGAAAACATTTGATAATGATGATATATATTCATATATATATATATATATATATATATATATATATATATATATATATATATATATATATATATACATATATATATCATGTATATATATTTAAAATTATATTCTTTTATTCCTTTATTTGTTTCAGTCGCTTGACTGAGGCCATGCTGGAGCACCACCTCTAGTCGAGTAAGTCGATCCCACGACTTATTTTTTGTAAGCCTAGTACTTATTTTATCAGTCTCTTTTGCTGAATCGCTAAGTTACAGGGACGTAAACACACCAACATCCGTTGTCAAGCAATGGTGGGGGGACAAACACAGACACACAAATACACACACACACACACAAACATATATATATATATATATATATATATATATATATA
>NC_069009.1:5483311-5484584 GCF_001194135.2 Octopus bimaculoides
ATATATATACACAAAGAGAGAAAGAGAGAGAGTGACAGACAGAGCAGTGAGAGGCTTACAACTTAAATATTGATCACTAAGTGCTCATGGATGTAGATTATCGCTAAATTATAAATAGTTAAATCATTATATTTGTCCTCGTTGAGCTATTTTTGATAATAATAATAATAATAATAATAATAATAATAATAATAATAATAATAATAATAATAATAATAATAAAGATGAAAATAAAAATTTGTTATTATCATTATTATTATTTCTATTATTTTACTTTTACCGCCACCACTACAACTACAACCACTACTACTATCACAAGTAATACCACCACAACTGCTACTACTACCACTACCACTAACACGGGTAATACTACTACTACCACCACCACCACCATCACTACTACCATAACTAATACTACCACCACTACTACCACCACAACTACCACAACTACAACCAACACTACTACTACTACTACCACCACCACCACCATAACTAATACTGCCACCACAACTACTGGTACTACCACAGCCACAACTACAGCCAACACTACTACTACTACTACTACTACTACTACTACCACTACTACTTTACTGCTGATGGTGATGATGATACTGCTTGAATTTCCTGAATCTTGACTTAAAAGTTGTGTAACGGTTTATCAGCAATTTCTGATATAGTTCTTTTTTTTTTTTGTTTCTTTTTTCCCGTTTTGTCTTTTTCCCCTACCTTACTACCATGTGACCGGATTGAACCTAAATTACCAAGCTCTTTAGCTAAACCAGAAATAAATGCATTGACAGGCGTACTCAGGAAAACACGAATGCACTTGTGTCTCTGCATGCGAGATGCAACGATGTTTAGCAATGTCCGTACAGACATTGCAAATGCATATACTGATATATATATATATATATATATATATATATATGTGTGTGTGTGTGTGTGTGTGTGTGTGATAGATATGTATATGAGTATATATGTATATATACACACACACACACACATGCATATATACGTATGTACATATTTGTATTTCTATATACGGATATATACATACATATGTACACGAATATATGTGCACACACACACGCACACACACACATTTATATATATATACATAAATATGGACATATATACACACACACACACACACACACACATATATATATATATATATATATATATATACACATTTAGTTATATGTACATATATATATGCATCCATACATACATACATACACACGTACATATGTGTAAATATATATATATATAT
>NC_069009.1:5485473-5486557 GCF_001194135.2 Octopus bimaculoides
TATATATATATATATATATATATATATATATATATGTATATGTATATATATATATATATATATGTGTGTGTTATTATTATAAAGACCAAGAGAGAAGATGGAGATAAGATTAATAAAAATTAGATGCACTTGATACATGCCTCCTCGTTGAGTCTGAGGGCATGTGCGAAGAATGGAGGCATAACATTGCCATCACCACTGATCACTCCAAACACCATGATGTTGACTGGATGTTTGATTTTTATCACTCGCAGTACATGTTTTGGGGACACAGCAAGCCAACGGTCCTTCTGTCTGTTCACCATCTGATCCTGGCAGAAATTTTTCTTGTCTGAGAAAATCCAAAGCCTGTTCGATTGGAGGAAATGCTTGAGTTTGTTCAAAAGTTTCATAATGCAGCCTTTCCTCCTGACCTTGATGACTTGGAATAAACATTGGCCCTTTCTCAACTTGTATGAGGAATACCGAATGTCTTCATGCACTGCCTGCATGATAAGAAACTCAGACACCCCTATGTCCCTAGTGATGGACCTGATTGACTTGGAGGGATCCTTGTCAATCATGGCCTGAATCTCAACAACAAATTCAGGAGTTCTTTTCTTATCAGAATGATCAGAGTGAGTTTTCCGAGCTGCTGTACCTTCGTAATCACCATTAGACTCATCCAACTCTTTCTGAATCCTCTGCACTGTCCTCAGAGTAACATCCAAACACTCTGAAATGTTCATATTGGAGTTTCTGGCATGAATGCCAAACAGTACAGCATGTTGTTTCTAAATTTCTGGCACATAAAAGCACCCACTACAATCTCGGAGTGGTTGGCATTAGGAAGGGCATCCAGCTGTAGAAACTCTGCCAGATCAGATTGGAGCCTGGTGTAGCCATCCGGTTGCACCAGTCCTCAGTCAAATCGTCCAACCCATGCTAGCATGGAAAGCAGACGTTAAACGATGATGATGATGATGATATATATATATATATATATATATCGTTGCCAGTACCGCCTGACTGGCCATCATGCCGGTGGCACGTAAAAGCACCCACTACACTCTCGGAGTGGTTGGCATTAGGAAGGGCATCCAGC
>NC_069009.1:5486595-5487728 GCF_001194135.2 Octopus bimaculoides
CCAAACACTCTGAAATGTTCATATTGGAGTTTCTGGCATGAATGCCAAACAGTACAGCATGTTGTTTCTAAATTTCTGGCACATAAAAGCACCCACTACAATCTCGGAGTGGTTGGCATTAGGAAGGGCATCCAGCTGTAGAAACTTTGCCAGATCAGATTGGAGCCTGGTGCAGCCTTCTTGCTCACTGGCCCTCAGTCAAACAGTCCAACCCATGCCGGCATGGAAAGCGGACGTTAAAAGATGATGATGATAATGGCAACATCACCATCAGCAGCAGCACCACCATTTTCATTAATGACTGAAACAACAACATTGACTGCAACAATACTGAAACAGTAACAACTGCTATCTGTAACACTAGCGCTACCACCAATACTAGCACTACCACTGTAGCTATGTCTACTCTGACCTTTATCAGTACAACTACTACTACTACCACCAACACTAACACTGCCACCACCACCACCAACAACAACAACACTAACAGTGACAGCACTCTAACAGTGACATACCACTACCTGTACTACAACTGCTGCTACCACCACCTCAACAACAACAACGCTAATAACACTAATAGTGACACCCACCGCAACATACCACCACCTATACTACATTTGCCACTACCACCTCAACAACAACAGTAACGGTGACTGCACCATAACATGTCATCACCTGTACTACAATTGACACTACTGCAACCCCTACCACCAATAACAAAAGTAACTGTGACAACACCACAGGATACCATTACCTATACTATATTTGTCTCTACCACCACCACCACCAACAACAACTACAACACTAACAGTGACAGCACCACAACATATCACCACCGCTACTATAATTTTTGTTACAGCCACCACAAATGCTAACAACAACATAAATGCTAACACCATGGACCACCATCATCACCACCACCACCATCACCACCACCATCACCACCATCACCACCCTTTCCAACAATAACACCAACACCATCATCATCAGAGCCACCACCACCACCATCAGCACAACTACCACCATTGCCATCAACGCAAAACACTGCTGCTACCACCATTACCAATAACACCACCACTACCACCACCACTACCACCACCACTGCCACGACCAACAACAGTAACAACAAGATA
>NC_069009.1:5487802-5488965 GCF_001194135.2 Octopus bimaculoides
CCACCATCACCACCATCACCACCCTTTCCAACAATAACACCAACACCATCATCATCAGAGCCACCACCACCACCATCAGCACAACTACCACCATTGCCATCAACGCAAAACACTGCTGCTACCACCATTACCAATAACACCACCACTACCACCACCACTGCCACGACCAACAACAGTAACAACAAGATATTAGCGAGGGCACTGAGTGAGGATTGTGACTGAAATAGACTAATGATCGACGAGGTTGGCAAATATATAAAGGGACATGGGTGTTTAGGGGATACAATTGACTGGAAATGGCAATTACAACAACAATAATTAATGCTATGGCTACAACAGAAACGATTGTGACAACAACAACAATAACAGTATCAATATCAACAACAACAAACAACAAAATGAATACAAGCATAAATAACAAGACAAGAGCTGCAAATTTATAATAATAACGATAACAGAATATAGCATAAGCAACAAGAACAACATCAACAACATGTAATGCGCAATCACAGCATGGCAAGAACAGAAATAATGCCACAGACAATAACAGCACATGACAACAGTTACAACAACAACAAAGACACCAGGAGCAAGTAAAAAGAACAAGAACAACAGCGATAGTAACTAGAACAACATCAGCAACAGGTACAATCACAACAAAAGCAACAAGCAGGAGCGAGAAAGAATAGTAACAACAAATTGAATAATAATGAAAAGAGCAAACACGTTGATAAGTACAATAACAACAATAAAGATAACCATGCTAACAGCATTAAGTACAAAAAAACAAGAAGCCAAACCACAACTATAGTTATACACTAACAACAACAGCAATGATAACAGCGCCACCTATAGAAGCAGGAGTGCCATCAGCAGCAGCAGTTGTAGTAACGAGTGTGGCAGATGCAGCAAGATCTTGAGAATCTCAACAGTTTCTTCTCATAGAATGTTTAACAATAGATAAGGGGGTGTTAAATATCTATAAATGTACAAGTCTCTCAGTACAAGTGCGTGTGGGTGTATCTACGTCATGTATAAATATATATATATATATATGAGCCAATGATAGACACCTCTGCATGGTAATTACACTTGATATTAATAGCAATAGCAGCCAAATCACTTTCAGATCATACCTTGCCATTCTGTGAAGGATAAAAAAT
>NC_069009.1:5490388-5491888 GCF_001194135.2 Octopus bimaculoides
GAGTAGATTTGGTAGACGGAAACTAAAAGAAGCCCGTCGTATATATGTATATATATATATATATATGTATGTGTGTTTGTGTGTCTGTGTTTATCCCCCCAACATCGCTTGACAACCGATGCTGGTGTGTTTACGTCCCCGTGACTTAGCAGTTCGGCAAAAATAGACCAATAGAATAAGTACTAGGCTTACAAAGAATAAGTCCTGGGGTCGATTTCCTTGACTAAAGGTGGTGCTCCATCATGGCCGCAGTCAAATGACTGAAACAAGTAAAAGAGTAAAAGAGTAAAGAGTATATATATATATATATATATATGAGCCAATGATAGACACCTCTGCATGGTAATTACACTTGATATTAATAGCAATAGCAGCCAAATCACTTTCAGATCATACCTTGCCATTCTGTGAAGGATAAAAAATTGCAGTATGGATGCTGAAGTTATACATGGTTCTAAAACGACAGGATGGTCCTGGATGGAATGCTTTATTTAATCATAGTCTTCTTGATGAGATAGACCTCCGGCTAAACAGCTACAATGACATCAACAACAAGAGTAAGAGGTTTGTTGATAAATAAATTCAAAATGAAGTGGAAACTGCATTGAAGCCGTCTACAAGCTGACACTTCATTGGTTCTGACATTGAGGCTTCCAGTTGAGCCAATCAGTGGAACAGCTGCTTCGTAAAATGAACATGCACTCCACAGACCATGTACAACTTCAGCATCCATACTGTCATTTTTTTCTTTCACAGAATGGCAAATTATGATCTGAAAGAGATTTGGCTGCTATTTCTATTAGTATCAGGTGTAATTACCATGCAGAGGTGTCTGTCATTGTGAGCACACTACAGACACATATCCCTTTGACATGGTTTTCAATAAGATTCAATGTGACAAGGCTTGGCCCCTTTGAATTACAGGTACAACTTAATTTTGCCAGATGTGTGTACTGGAGCAACGTGAAATAAAGGGCACATTTGTTTATATATATGAGTGGAGGTGCATGGCTTAGTGGTTCGGGTGTCAGCACCATGATCGTAAGATTGTGGTTTCGATTCCTGGACTGGGCGACACGTTGTGTTCTTGGGCAAGACACTTCATTTCACTTTGCTCCAATCCACTCAGCTGGCAAAAATGAGTAATGCTGCGATGGACTGGTGTCCCATCCAGCTGGGGGGAACACATACGCCAATGATGAGGGTTACAGTTGAGCTGATCGATGGAACGCTTGCTCGTGAAATTAATGTGCCCCTAATGTAGTTCACAGGGACATTATGCTTAACAGGAAATGTGACAAAGGCAGTGAGCTGGCAAAAACGTTAGCATGCCGGTCGAAATGCTTAGTGGTATTTCGTCTATCATGACGTTCTGAGTTCAAATTCCGCCGAGGTTGACTTTGCCTTTCATTCTTTCAGGGTCGATAAATTAAGTACCTGTTACGCACTGGGGTCGATGTAATTGACTTAATCCCTTTGTCTGTCCTTGTTTGTCCCCTC
>NC_069009.1:5491929-5493251 GCF_001194135.2 Octopus bimaculoides
TCGGGGTCGATAAATTAAATACCAGTTACGCACTGGGGTCAATGTAATCAACTTAATCCCTTTGTCTGTCCTTGTTTGTCCCCTCAATGTTTAGCCCCTTGTGGGCAATAAAGAAATAAGAAACATTAACACGCTGGGCCAAATGCTTAGCAGTATTTCGTCTGCTATTACGTTCTGAGTTCAAATTCCGCCGAGGTTGACTTTGCCTTTCATTCTTTCAGGGTCGATAAATTAAGTACCTGTTACGCACTGGGGTCGATGTAATTGACTTAATCCCTTTGTCTGTCCTTGTTTGTCCCCTCTGTGTGTAGCCCCTTGTGGGCAGTAAAGAAATAAGAAAGTGAAAAGGTTAGCCCTTTTGAATTACAGGTACAACTCATTTTTGCCAGCCAAGTGGACCGGAGCAATGTGAAGCAAAGTGTCTTGCCCAAGGACACTGGCATTCCGTTTGTTATGATGCAGAGGGTTCCAGATGATCCAATCAATCAAACAGCCTGTTTGTTAAATTACTCCACAGACCCGAGTAACCCTTAGCGTAGTCCTCAGGGAGATTCAGCATGACACAGAGTGTGACAAGGCTGGCCCCTTTGAATTACAGGTACAACTCGTTTTTGCCAGTTGAGTGTACTGGAGCAACGTAAAATAAAGTGCCTTGCTCAAGGACAGACAGCACCATTGGGAATTAAACCCCTTACAACCGTGAGCAAAATACCCCAATCCACATGCCTTCACTAAAATCTGACACTTTGTTGGTCACGACGATAAGGGTTCCAGTTGATCTAATCAACAAAATAGCCTGCACATGAAATTAACATGCAAGAGGCTGAGTATTCCACAGATGTGTACCCTTAACCAGGGCCAGCCCTTGGGTTGCTGGTGCCTCTGGCAAGCTGAACTTTGGCATGTACGAGCTGACAATTGTGGAAATTTCCTTGTCTTTGTCATGCTCACCTTGGCACCCCTAGCACATGGTACCCTGGGCAAATGCCTGAATTGCTGGTACCCTGAGCTGGCCCTGCCCTTTGCATATTTCTCATGGAGATTCAGAATGACACAGAGTGTGACGAGGCTGGCCCTTTAAATTACAGGTTGCCAGTGGAGCGCTAACAGCACCATCCGAGCGGGACCACTGCCAGAGCAGCTGTCTGGCTTCCATGCCGGTGGCACGTAAAAAGCGCCATTTGAGCATGATCGTTACCAGCGTCGCCTTACTGGCACTTGTGCTGGTGGCACGTAAAAAGCGCCATTTGAGCATGATCGTTACCAGCGTCGCCTTACTGGCACTTGTGCTGGTGGCACGTAAAAAGCGCCATTTGAGCATG
>NC_069009.1:5494101-5495427 GCF_001194135.2 Octopus bimaculoides
CTACCACCACCACTAACTACCACTGCTACTACTTTCAGAACTACTACTACTACTACTACTACTATTGCTGCTGCTACTATTACTACCACTACTACTACTACCACTACTACCACTACTACTACTACTACTACTACTACTACGACCACCATCACCACTACTGCTGCTACTACTACTACTTCCACTACTACTGCTGCTACTGCTACTATTCCTGCTGCTGCTACAACTACTACTACTACTACAACCACTTCTACTGTTGCTGCTGCTACTACTACTACTACTACTATTACTGTTGCTGCTACTACTACTACTACTACTACAACCACTTCTACTGTTGCTGCTGCTACTACTACTACTACTACTACTACTACTACTACCACTACTATTACTTCTACTTCAACTACTATTTCTAAAACTACCACCACCACAACTACCAGCACCAGAGGCGCTGTTGTTCTCATCATGACCACTACCACCACCACCACCACAACTGCCAACCATCGTCACCACCAACACCATTACTGTCATCGTCATCAGCATTACAGCACCATCAACAAGAGTATTTACAATATCACCACCACCACTAACACCACCACCGTCCTCCCCATCACCACCATAGCCACAACCACCTCAACCACTACCACCATCACCACCGCTACCACAATCATTATCATCACCACCACTACCACCATTACCACCACCAACACCATCAATAACAGCAACACCACCACCTTCACTATCACCACCACCACCACCACAACTACCTCAACTACTACCACCGTCACCACTACAACCACAATCATTGTCATCACCACTACCGCCGCCACGTCCATCACCATCTCCACCACCAACACCACTACCACCTCCAAATCCACAACCTCTATACTACCACCACCACTATCATCACAACCACCAACAACCATGAATAACAGCAACACCACTACTACCACTACCACCACCTCCACAACCACCATCTCCACCGCCACCACTACCACCACCACCACTACCAGCATCACCACCACCGCTACCGAATCTATAACATCTATAGTACCACCACACCTCTCATCACAACCACCAATACCATCAATAACAGCAACACTACCGCCACCACATTCACTCTCACCATTACCACCACCACTATCACAACTACCTCAGCTACTACCACCATCACCTCCACAACCACCACCAACCATCAATAACACCACCACCACCACCTTCACCAGCTTCACTACCTCCCTAACCACCATCATCACCACCACCTTCACTACCTCCCTAACCACCACCACCTTCACCAGCTTCACTACCTCCCTAACCACCACCACCTTCACC
>NC_069009.1:5495583-5497437 GCF_001194135.2 Octopus bimaculoides
CTTCACTACCTCCCTAACCACCACCACCTTTACCACCTCCCCAACTACCTCCCGAACCACCACCATCACCAGTCCATAAATATCCGCCTGAAATTGTGATGAAATGTTTTGCCGGGAGAGTAAAGAGAGATAAAATATGGAGGGAAGAAGAAGAGAATTGAATTTTAAGGGAAAAAAAAAAGAACTTCTCTTCTGCTTTTCAGACATTTGTTTGCAAAGAGTGATTTGTGGCCATCAATTACCTCTTTTTAATTAGAGTCGTTATTGGTAGCAGGGGTGGTGGTAGTGGTAGTAGTTGTGGTGGTGGTAGTGGTGCTAGTTGTAGTGGTGATGGTAGTATTGGTGGTGGTGGTAATTGTGGTAGTGATAGTAATTGTGGTGGTGGTGGTAGTGGTGCACGTTGTAGTAGATATGGTAGTGGTAGTGGTGCTAGTTGTAGTAGATATGGTAGTGGTAGTGGTGCTAGTTGTAGGGGTGATGATAGTTGTAGTAGAGATGGTAGTATTGGTGGTGGTGGTAGTGGTGCAAGTTGTGGTTATAGTAGTAGTGGTTTTGGTTGTGCTAGTGGTGATGGTAGTGGCTCTACTTGTAGTGATGATGGTAGTGGTGGTGGTGGTAGTATTGGTAATGGTGGTAGTTGTGGTAGTGGTGATGGATGTGGTTGTAGTAATGGTCACAGTGGTAGTAGTAGTAGTAGTAGTAGTAGTAGTAGTAGCAGGTGTAGTAATGATGATGGTGTTGAAAGTAGTAGAGGTGGTGGTGGTGGTAAGAATGGTAGTGTTGGTGGTGGTGATGGCACTAGTTGAAGTGGTGGTGGGAATGGTGTTGGTGGTGGCTGTTGTATAGGTTGTGGTGATGGTAAGGGTAGTAGTTGTGGTGATAGTAGTTGTAGTGATACTAGCAGTGGTCATCGTGTTAATTGTTGTGGTGATGGTGATGGTGGTAGTGTTGGTGTAGTAGCAGTAATAGTAATTACAGTAGTTACAGTATTGGTGGAAGTGGTGGTGGTGGTAATAGGATTTTAAATTTTGTTTATTTCATTTTATTTTGTTTTTGTTTTTTTTCTCTTCTTTTTTGTTTGGAATTGGAAAACTATAAATTATTTTTGAAAATGTTTTATGCCAACTATCTCCACCAATATACTAATACTACTATTACCACTACTGCTACTACTAGAAATAAAAATAATAATAATAATAATAATAATAATAATAATAATCCTTTCTATTATAGGCACAAGGCCTGCAATTTGGGGGCAGGGAGATAATCAATTACATTGACCCCAGTACTTAACTGGTACTTATTTTATTAACCCTGAAAGGTTGAAAGGGAAAGTCAACCTCGTCAAAATTTGAACTCAGAACATAAACACAGATGAAAAATAACTATAACAACAATAATAATAATAATAATAACCAGGCAGTGGCTCTCGTGGCTTCTGATCTTAATTGATTGGAAGTGTTATGATGTACATTGTTTTGTCTTGGTATAAAACGATGGGTTTTACAGCAAATATTCTGATCAATACTACAGATTTGTTTAACCAGTTGAGCATGTCCCTTAGTGGCTGATGATATCTGCATCTCTGATCATGAGCAGAAGTAGTGGGGGAGCATCATAGCCATGTAAGAGGAATTCTTTGGAGCTTGGATAATTTACTTTTGGAAACATGGGTGTCTGGATGTTTTGCGTTCTTGTCCCATTCTGTATTATAATCGTGCCATGCGGACATTTATTGTGGTTTTAGAGTCAGGATTTGACTGCTATTTTTTCAACGTGGTGGTATCTCTTCATACCCCGTATTATAATTTTAAATAATTATTACCTTTGATGGTTTTTATTCCCATGCTGACC
>NC_069009.1:5497646-5497935 GCF_001194135.2 Octopus bimaculoides
TATATATATATATATATATATATATATATATATATATATCCAAAGTTTTAAATTTAAATTTAAGAGAGAGATTTGACGCTAATATCCATTATTATTGTAGGGGTGATGATAGTTGTAGTAGAGAAGGTAGTATTGATAGTGGTGTTAGTGGTGCAAGTTGTAGTGGTTATAGTAGTGGTGGTTGTGATTGTGCTAGACTTTTTTGCGGTGAAATCTCTTGCTATATTGGTTACGATTACATGGTTTTCTATGAAAAATTATATATATATATATATATATATATATATAT
>NC_069009.1:5499765-5501220 GCF_001194135.2 Octopus bimaculoides
TTCTACTATTATAGCCTCAGGCCGACCAAAGCCTTTTGAGTGGATTTGGTAGATGGAAACTGAAAGAAGCCTGTTGTATATATGTATATATATATATGTGTGTGTGTGTGTGTATGCTTGTGTGTCTGTGTTTGTGCCCCCCAACATTGCTTGACAACCGATGCTGGTGTGTTTACGTCCCCGTAACTTAGCGGTTCGGCATAAGAGACCGATAAAATAAGTACTAGGCTTCCACAGAATAAGTTCTGGGGTCGATTTGCTCGACTGAAGGCGGTGCTCCAGCATGGCAACAGTCAAATGACTGAAACAAGTAAAAGTGTAAAAGGGTACCTCACATGTATTTAAAAAGTATAAATTTTCTATAAGGAACCATTTGTGATGAATCCCTGAAAGATATGTAAGCATTAAATAAATAGATTTTATTTAAAATCCTGACTGCCATCTTTTTCTTCATATATATATATATGCACACACAATAGGCGTCTTTCTGTTTTCTAAATCCACCGACCAGGGTTTGGCCAGCCTAGAGCAACAGGTAGAGTCACTTGCTACACGGCATCACCTAGTGGGATTCAAGCTGAAACCATGTGATTGGGAATCAAGCATTCTTTTACATCATGAGCGAATTTCGTCTTTCTTAGCAAAAGCATGGTGTGCATCCAAGCAATTAACCCTTGCTGAAATTACTTCAATTAAAATAATCCGATTACGCTATCGAAAACCCTGTGTTTGCACAACCTCTCTCCTTTGTGCGCTGGTTATAAAAGATGCATATACATACAGAAGTGCACAGCTTACACGGAATGAGGATTCTAATTGTAAGTTTATGGTTAGTTGCAGTGCATTTCGGGTTCTGCTAAATGAGCTTCTTGCATGACATTTTCGTCTGTTCTGTTGCCGGAATGAATTTCCTTCTTAAAATATATATTGTGTTGTTGGAGTGTTTTAAGTATGGGCCCCGCGTCTGTTGTGTGAATATCGGTGTATTTGATCTCATATTGGACTCTGGCACGCTTTGTAATTGTTGTTATTGTTTTAGCCCCAGGTCAATCCTGATCCAGCAGACCTATGATCAAAGATGTTCTAGCTGTGACCATCCTGCCTTTTATTCAGACATGATGTATCTAGGACTACATAATTTAGTGTACAGTATAGTAGTTAGTATTAATAGCTATAGATGTTGTTGTTGTTGTAGCCCTAGGTCAGTCCTGATCCAGCAGGCCTATGATCAAAGATGTTCTAGCTGTGACCATCCTGCCTTTTATTCAGACATAGTGTACCTAGGACTACATAATTTAATGTACAATATAGTTGTTAGTATTAATAGCTATAGATGTTGTTGTTGTTGTAGCCCTAGGTCAGTCCTGATCCAGCAGACCTATGATCAAAGATGTCCTAACTGTGACCATCCTGCCTTTTATTCAGACATAGTGTATCTAGGACTACATAATTTAG
>NC_069009.1:5501288-5502450 GCF_001194135.2 Octopus bimaculoides
AGTTAGTATTAATAGCTATAGATGTTGTTGTTGTTGTAGCCCTAGGTCAGTCCTGATCCAGCAGGCCTATGATCAAAGATGTTCTAGCTGTGACCATCCTGCCTTTTATTCAGACATAGTGTACCTAGGACTACATAATTTAATGTACAATATAGTTGTTAGTATTAATAGCTATAGATGTTGTTGTTGTTGTAGCCCTAGGTCAGTCCTGATCCAGCAGACCTATGATCAAAGATGTCCTAACTGTGACCATCCTGCCTTTTATTCAGACATAGTGTATCTAGGACTACATAATTTAATGTACAATATAGTAGTTAGTATTAATAGCTATAGATGTTGTTGTTGTTGTTATTGTTTTAGCCCCAGGTCAGTCCTGATCCAGCAGGCCAATGATCAAAGATGTCCTAACTGTGACCATCCTGCCTTTTATTCAGACATAGTGTATCTAGGACTACATAATTTAGTGTACAATATTGTTGTTAGTATTAATAGCTATAGATGTTGTTGTTGTAGCCCCAGGTCAGTCCTGATCCAGCAGGGCTATGATCACAGATGTTCTAGCTGTGACCATTCTACCTCTTATTCAGACATAGTGTATCTCGGAATACATTATTCAATGTATAGCATAGTAGTTTGTATCGGTGGCTATAATCGTTGTTGTTGTATTTCTTTAGCCACCGGTCAGTCCTGATCTAAAAGACCTAAGATCAAAGTCATTCCACTTGTGACCATCCCATCTTTTATTCTGACATAGTGTAATCTAGGAATGCATTATCTAATGTATAGAATAGTAATTTGTTTTAGCGGCTACAGCTGTCGAACAGTGGTGGGGGAAGAACTGACACAAAGACACATGCACACACAGGCTTCTTTCAGTTTCCATCTACCAAATCCATTCACAAGGCTTTGGTCAGCTTGAGGCTATGGTAGTAGACACTTGCCCAAGGTGCCATGCAATGGGACTGAACCCGGAACCATGTGGTTGGTAAGCAAGCTACTTATACATATATATATATATACGACAGGCTTCTTTCAGTTTCCATCTACCAAATCCACTCACAAGGCTTTGGTCAGCTTGAGGCTATAATAGAAGACACTTGCCCAAAGTACCATGCAGTGGGACTGAACCCAGAACCATGTGGTTGGTAAGCAAGCTACTTAT
>NC_069009.1:5503635-5504567 GCF_001194135.2 Octopus bimaculoides
ACACACACAAATATATATATATATATACACACACACACTCACATATGCATATATATATACATACAAAGACATACACACGCACACACACACACACAAATATACAGATATACACACACACTCACACATGCATATATATATACATACAAACACACATATGCACATACAAACACACACACACACACACACACACCCTCAGTGATCCACACAAACCCCTGTACATCGTATTCTAATAATCTGGTCTCAATATCTCAGGTCAATAGCATGTGTGTGTTAATCCTAAATCTTTTGTTCGGATTAAAATATCGATTCAGTGTTATTAACCTTCGGGTGACATTTCCCAAGCAAGAATAATGAAAATATACGACCCGATGTAATGGAAATGTCATGCAAAAGTTCCATGGTGTTTGCCAAAATTCTGTGACCCTTGCTATGAAGACGAAATATAAATTTAACCCAATGAGAAAGCTTGTTTGTTGTCACATGACCTGTTGCAAAGAGATGCTAATGAAAGTTTCTTTAAATCATCCTTGGTGTCTTGGAGAAACGGAATGGAATAAAGAGTGATATATTATTGGTGGGATTTAGTTCTGAGTAAGTATTCTAGACTATGTTTGAATAAAAAATGGGGTGGTCGCTGTTGAGATGTCTTTGATCAAGGGTCTGCTGGATCAGGACTGGCCTGGGGCTAAACAGCAATAACTATGGCTGGTAATATTAATTGTTATGTTATACATTAGATGATGTAGTCCCATATACACTATGTCAGAATAAAAGATGGGATGGTCACAATTGGAGCATCTGTGATCATAGGTCTGCTGCCTCAGGACAAGCAACAAAAATTCTCTTGCGAACAAACTCTTCTTCTTCTTCTTCTTCTTCTTCTTCTTCTTCTTCTTCTTCTTCTTCTTCTTCTTCTTCTTCTTCTTCTTCTT
>NC_069009.1:5506115-5507475 GCF_001194135.2 Octopus bimaculoides
TATATATATATATATATATATATATATATATATATATATATATATATGTATGTATATATATGTATATACATATATGTGTGTATGTATGTATATATGTGTGCAAGTGTGTTGTATACATGTATCCTTATTAATATATATACATCTGTTTATGTGTGTGTGTGTGCGCGTGCATTTGGATAGATAGATAGATATACCCACATATACATAAATAATTAATATATCTATTTATATATCTCTCTCTCTCTCTCTCTCCCTCTCTTTGTATATGTGTGTGTGTGTTTGTGTCCATGTGTACACATACATGCACACATTCACACATATTTGATTTGCTCTCTTCAGCATCTGCTGTTTCTATTTACCATCTCAAATTAACGTTTGTTCTTTTGTGCTTGTCTTTCCAATATACAGGTAATGAGCTGGCACAATTAGTGGCACACCGAGAGAAAATGCTTGGTGGAATTTCGTCTCTTTACATTCTGAGTTCAAATTCCACCAAAGATAACTTTGCCTTTCATCCTTTTGGAGTCGATAAATTAAGTACCAGTTAACGGTGAGGGCTGTCGGGCCAAGAAGATAGAAAAATTATCATGAACGCTGATCGAACACCACGCATCCTTTTCCAAGTAAGTTTTATATTAATAATTACTATGCGCACTTTTCTAGTATCTCTCTCCTTCTCTTGTTCTTCATCCTTTCTGTTTTTCTCTCCTACCTTTTTCTTATTCTTCTTTTCACCCTTTCACCGTTCCCTCTCTCTCTCTCTCTCTCTCTCACTCCTGCGTGCTGAAGAAGCTAAGGCATATTCTAATGTCAATGCAGAAACTAGTCCACGTAAATCCACATGTACGTAAGTTGATTGTCTCAACCAATTTTGCCTTCGTTTGATTTCTATAGTAATCACCAGTGTATTTTTGGCAATTTAATAACGAGTTTTGACTGTTGTTTCAAGCAGGTAGACATACTTAGTATGTCCTTTGATTAATTATAATCCCTTGGCTTTTTAAATGCCATTTTTGGCCTGTGGTCGCCTGTATCGTTAATTTTGTTATTATCATTCTTAAATTAGTGACATTGGATAATAATAGAATTAACGGTACCTTTTGTAAATTGATTTTATATATATCGAGCATCGTGATGCATAATCACGGGGATGTGAGTTCGAGTCCACAGCTAACCACCTACACTTTTTTCTGCAAAATAGGGGTAGTTTATCCTGTTCAGTCTATATTATTAGCATTATCTTGCGATTGAGAATTTAAAATCACTTTCTAAGACATCTCAACGCTTCTGAAAGCAAACTTCGTTTGTTTATTTACGTTTGTCGTAATATGAATTTAACACACACACACACACACACACA
>NC_069009.1:5509124-5511152 GCF_001194135.2 Octopus bimaculoides
ATTTACTTTACATGAAAACACATTCATCGTTTGAACGTAACCTATGGTGGCGTTGCTGTTTCCAAAGTTTATTTTCGTTTCTCTATTAGTAATTTTACTCACGTATCTATCTTAAAACGAGCTGCTTGGCGGAGGTCTGCGGAGGATGATATGACAAGCCTTGACTATTGGGATTGACTCAAAAAGCTCAGGTTTTGCTTCCTCCACTGCGACTGTTAGCTCTATATCTTCTGAATGATGTAGAAAATATTCCATCAACATTGCCCATCTTTAAAATTCGTCCAAGGCTTGGCCCATGTGCCTTCCGTCCACTACAGAAATGTTTGTGTTGTATCACAACACTATGACAGAACTATTTCACCTCAATTGGCCCTGCTCTCTTCAACATCACGCCAGACATACATAAAGGCGGAAAGTGACTTCATGGCATTCAAACAATCTCTAAATGATTACCCCCATCAAATACCAGATAAACCACTCACACCCAGATATGTCTCTGAAAACAATAACCCTCTGTTTGAATAGGCTACGGTTCCCCAGAGCTGACTGTGTATCTCTTCCAGGTGGTGCTATTTAATTAGACATGGCCTGAGTCAACTTCGGCCGAAACTTATCTAAGTAATCTAATCTATGCTATAACCTTTTAATCAAAGCATGACAACATGGGTAGAGGCTGATATCTTAACATTTCTGATGGTCTTAAATGTAAAAAAAATTATTAAAGATTTATATAGAACTACATTCAGGGTATGTCTATAAGCTATTGTGTTTAGACCTGGTTTCTATCCTCAAACTGTTCCATTTTGTTGATGAAAATTTTTTTTTAATAAAGCACTCCAAAATTAGAAAAATCAAAAATCTGCAACAATCTCGGTCCCATGAGTATCGGATAATGGATTTTCAACTGTGTAAAGAAACTGATTGTGGTGAATGCAGAGACAGTGTAGATGATGATGATGGTCGAGATAAGTATGGGAGGAGGATAAAATAGTATCGGTGGTTATAATGGTGACAGGAGTGGTGTGATGTGTGATGCTGAGGTGATGGTGGTGGTAATAGTGGTGTTGATGATAGTGTTAGCTGTGTGATGGTGGTATTGCAGTGGTTATACTGGTTGTGGTGGTGAAAGCGACTGTCAAGGTAACCGTCATCATAACGTTGATGGCGGTGTATGCGGTTGAAGTGGAAGATGACAATGCTGCTGATGATGCTGGTGGTTGTGGCGGTGGTAATAGTGGTAGGACAGTTGTTGTGGTGATTGTGATATGGTGGTAGTGGTGGTCGTGGTCGTCATTGTCATTGTAGTGCTGCTCCTGTTGCTTTGGCGGAGGTCTGCGCTCTCCGAGTACTTTTCTAGTTTTTATATTGTTTTATATTACTTCTATATTATTTCCATATTATTTTATATTTCTGTTATATTATTTTATGCAGTTTCCATATTTCATCATTGTTTCAACATTGTTTCTATATTGGTTTTACATTACTTCTGTTTAGTTTTATATCTTTTTATATTGTTCTATATTCTTTCATACTGTATCTGTATTCTCCTGTATTGTTCTATACTGTTCTATACTGGTCTATATTGATATCATTTTTTTTTTATAGTGCTCATGTGTTTATATTTGTTGTTTACCAAGATATGGTTATATCGTTATGCATCGCGGCTTTTGTATTTTTTATAGTCTTGTTTACATCATTTTGTTGTATAATCTCTACATGATATATAATACCTAAATAGATGCATGTGTGTGTAAATGTATGTATATTTGTATATATAGATGTATAAGCATACACACGCGCACACACATGTATATATACATATGCATATGCATGTATATGTGTGTGTGTCTGTATAAGATATACTGTATAAATATACTGAACGTTACACACACACGCACACACATGTATATATACATATGCATATACATGTATATGTGTGTGTGTCTGTATAAGATATACTGTATAAATATACTGAACGTTACACACACACGCACACACATGTATATATACATATGCATATACATGTAT
>NC_069009.1:5512051-5514423 GCF_001194135.2 Octopus bimaculoides
ATATATATATATATATATATATATATACATACATATATACGACGGGCTTCTTTCAGTTTCTGTCTACCAAATCCACTCACAAGGCTTTGGTCGGCCCGAGGCTATAGTAGAAGACACTAGCCCAAGGTGCCATGCATTGGCACTGAACCCAGAACCATGTGGTTGGGAAGCAAGCTTCTTACCACACAACCACTCCTATGCCTAACATATAATAATGAAATGATAAAAAAAAAAGGAAAGTATACACGGTACACTCTGGAAAAGAAGGGACATACGCATAGCATACAAAGGTACAAAAAAAGTGGGGGGCGAAGGATGATAGAGATGTGCCCCTCCCCCTGATACAGGAATGCCTCTAGGGATAATTGAGGAACCCCACTGTCTGAGATTTCCCAGAAATCCCATGAGTAAGTGACCTCTCCAGTTCTTTCTCTCCAACTCACAGGTCTACACTCAGAGAGGTACCATCCACTCATGCCATTTTCGCAACTTTCACTCACCTTTTGATAAATTCACTTGAGGACAGCACTTTCCTCTCCTCTCCCAATTTCCTTTACAAGGAAAACTTGAAAAAAGTGAATGAGATCTCTACCAAAGAGGAATGTATCTGTCCTCATGCCTTTCAGCCTTGTCCACCAAACAATCTCTTTCTCCGCAGCCACCAGGTAAACGAAAACTACCTTGCCTACCTGAGTGAAAGAGGGCAGTAATGCAATCATCTCGATAGACTTGATCGACAGACAGATCCATCTCACATGTGACAGCAGCTGTCCGACATAACCCCACAAGTGAGCAATACCTGGACACTGAACGAGGGTGTGCAGAACGGTTTTGCCACTGTGTGCACCTTGGTCAAGTCCATCTGACAGAACATCTGTTCCTGTACAGCTTGTCTTCAACCGATAGCACCTACTGGTAGCACTGCCAGACCAAGGACATCTGGAAATTATCCATGATAGTTCCCAACCGGAAAGTCCTGTGGAACACACTAGCCAGTTCATTTTCATCGGTGCCCAGAGTCTCTTTGAGAACGTTGTCGCACTTCCCTACTGCTAATCCTTTATAAATTTCTAAAGTGGAATATCCACTGATCTCATTGCCCAACTGGTAGAGCGTTGTGAGCACCTGACAACATTCTAGGTGCTAGACACTCAATCTTGGTCTTTTCTTCATCGAGGACTGCAGTTCTGTCAAGGAGACAAGCTGCAGAAAGACAGGCCTCACAAATGGAGCCCTCACACACTCATTGTCCAGAAATTATTGCAGGGGGCATAATCTAAGCATGTGTCTGTGCATTAGGAGTTATGGCATACCTAATCCATCACTCAGAGGAGGCTGGCAAAAGACTGACCATAATAATAATAATAATAATAATAATTATGATGATAATGATGGTAAAAGTAATAATAATGTCAAACAGTACCCTCACAATAATAAGAAGATAAAATTGGATGAAATATGCTGCTAAGCATTTTACCCGGCGTGCTAACGATTCTTCCAGCTCACCACCCCTTAATAATAATAATAATAATAATAATAATAATCCTTTCTACTATTGGCATTAGGCCTGAAATTTGGTGGGATGGAACTAATCAATTACATCAACCCCAGTGTTCAACTGGTACTTAATTTATCAACTCTGAAAGGATGAAAAGCAAAGTAGACCTCGGTGGAATTTGAACTCAGAATGTAGCAACGGATGAAATGCCAGAAAGCACTTCATCCAGTACGCTAACAATTCTGCGAGCTCACTGCCTTAATAATAATGATAATGATAATAGTAATAATAATAATAATAATAATAATAGCAATAATAATAATAATAATAATAATAATTGACTAAGCAAATGCATTTTATTACTGCAACAGGTTGTGGTTTTATTGCTGTTAACAATGCTAATGCTGCTGATGATGGTAGTGATACGAGCGTGCCGGAAGTATAATTAAATGTAAGGTGTGCGTGTGTGTGTGTTGGCGGTGGTGATGGGAAGCAAGGGTGTTTCTTTATAAGTACATAGGAATGTGTGGGTTTGCGCTTGTGTGTGAATATGTGTCTGTGTGTTTCTTGCGTGTATGTATGCATTTGTGTACATATTTGCTTAAAAGTCATGTGTATACACATGTATGTGTATGTATATGTGTGCATATATACATGTATATATCTATCTATCTATCTATCTATCTATCTATCTATCTATCTATCTATCTATATATATATATATATATATATATATATACACACAGACATACACACAAACATACATACATACATACTTACATATATATATATATGTAAATATACACTCACTTACTCACATATGTATACATGCATATATTAATATGCTCATATATGCATATAAATATATGTGTGT
>NC_069009.1:5521558-5522321 GCF_001194135.2 Octopus bimaculoides
AACGATTCTGCCATCTCACCACCTTAATAATAATAATAATAATAATAATAATAATAATAATAATAATAATAATAATAATAATAATAATAATAATAATAATGATAATAATAATGAAATAATAACAATAATAATAATAATAATGAAATAATAACGATAGTAATAATAATAATAATGAAATAATAACAACAACAACAACAATAATAATGAAATAACAACAATAATAATAATAACAATAATGAAATAAATATAATAATAATAATAATAATAATACTAATAATAATACTAATAATAATAATAATATGAAACAACACTAACAATATTATTAATGACAATAAAACTACAATAATGTAAAGAACAATATTGATAGCTACAACAACACCAACAATATCACAGCAATAAAACAACAACAATAGAAGTATTGATGATGATAAAAACAACAGCACCATGATAATGAAACAACAACTACAGGAAGAACAATGATATAAGCAACAAATTTTATACTGAATATGATAACAATAACAACACCAACAATATCATAGTAATGAAACAGCAGCACATGAGTAATAAGGATAAAGATAATATGTGACATCATCAACAATAATATTGACAATAACAACAACAGTATATTATAGCAATAAAGCAACAACAGACATGAATAAAAATAATAATGGTATAATAATGATAATGATAATAATGATCAGAACCCGAACAAAACAACCCACAAACGCAGGACACTATATAGCAAACGTCCAATAAAATAAAC
>NC_069009.1:5522836-5523864 GCF_001194135.2 Octopus bimaculoides
ATAGCGATAATTATATGAAGCAACAGTATTTATAGCCAATAAAAATAACATAAAAAGAATAATGATAATGAAATAATTATCGAAAGAACATGATCATTGAAAGGATCAAATGAAAATCAGGAAGTTTGGATTTGGAGGGTGGGTTTATATTTAATTGGGGAGATAATTTCATCTTGATATATATATATATGTTTGTGTGTGTGTGTGTATGTGTGTGAAGTGATAAGAACATCTTGAGTGAAGGGTATGTATTCATGAAAATATAACTTCATCCTGCAAATGGATTTTATACATAAACCTGATGAGTCAATATATTTGTGATATTAGAATAATACAGATGCAGTGTGATGTTGCACTTCTGATAAAATTGTGTGTGTGTGTGCATGTGTGTATGTATCCTCATCATCATTTAACATCCATTTTCTATACTGGTATAGGTTCAGATGATTTAAGCTGGAGAGCTGCATAAGACTCCAGTCTGTTTTGTCATGATTTCTATGGCTGGATGTCCTTTCTAACACCAACCACTCTACAGATTGTACTGGGTGTCTTTTACGTGTCACCAGCATGATTGTCTTTTTCATGTCACTAGCACAGGAACCTTATGTGTGTCACCAGCACTGACCACATCCACGATTTCACTTAGCTTCACATGTTTTCTCAAGCACAAGAAATCACCAAGTCTTGGTCTCTTGTGATCATACTTCATCACTTTGTCCCACATCATCCAGGGTTTACCTCTTCCACAGATACCCTCCACAAGGTATCAGATACCCACGACATAGTATCTTGGGCAAGTGTCTTCTACTATAGCCTCGGGATAACCAAAGCCTTGTGAGTGGATCTAGTAGCTGGAAACTAAAAAAAATTATGAAGGTGGTGAGCTGGCAGAAACGGTAGCACTCTGGACAAAATGCTTAGCGATATTTCATCTGCCGTTATATTCTGAGTTCAAATTCCGCCGAGGCCGACTTTGCCTTTCACCCTTTCAGAGTCGATAAATAAAGTACCAGTTATGCACTGGGGTC
>NC_069009.1:5524103-5525289 GCF_001194135.2 Octopus bimaculoides
CAATAAAGAAATAGGAAACTGAAAAAAGCCCATCGTATATATATATATACATACATACATATAAATATATATATATATATATATACATATATATATATTTCTTTATTGCCCACAAGGGGCTAAACACAGAAGGGACAAACAAGGACAGACAAAGAGATTAAGTCGATTACATCAGCTCCAGTGCGTAACTGGTACTTAATTTATCGACTCCGAAAGGATGAAAGGCAAAGTTGACGTCGGCAACAAACTGCTAAGTTACAGGGACATAAACACACCAACACCAATATCATTCACACATACACACACAAACAATGGGCTTGTTTCAGTCTCTCTCCGGTAGATCCATTCACAAGGTGTCAGTCAACGTGAGGTTATAGTAAAAGAGACTTGCCTAGGGTGCCATGCAGTGGTACTGAACTCAGAACAAATGTGGTTGGAAAACAAACTTCTTACCACACAGCCACATCTGTGCCTGAAATGTGATATTCTTGAAGTTGGATATAACTGAGTGGAATTGCATGCAAATACAAACCCATTAGATAGCAGTGTATTATATGCATAACTAAATATTTATCAGCAATGTGATGCCATGTATAAGAACATTGAAATAAAACCGTTATTTCAGAAGGAACAAAAACACGATAATTTTTATTACAATCCATCTGAAGATTGCTCTGTTTAGCATGAAAATTAAAGCAATGCGAAAGTATTAATATTGTGATATATGCACCCTCAAATATATATATGTGTGTGTGTGTGTATGTACATGCATATACACAGCATATACACATATGCTTAGGTCATATGCAAAATAGAATGTTTACGAAATTAAAGGGATTTTTCTGATTTAATTATTGATATATATGTATAAATGAATAAATAAATCACAATATGTTTGACACACCTGCACACACACATATATATGTTTGTGTGTGTGCTATAAATATGTATATATATATATATATATATATGTGTGTGTAGAAATGCATTGATACGTATATTTAGATATATATATAAATGAATAAGTAAATAAATATATAATCATATAAAACCATACGCATTTTTAATTTACTTTCTTCAAGTCTGTCTTTTAAGTATTCAAAGCAACACTATTATCATTGTCTATTATAATACGTGTGTGTGTGGGGGGTGTTCTATATGTGTGTGTGTATATATATATATATAT
>NC_069009.1:5527601-5533514 GCF_001194135.2 Octopus bimaculoides
ATATATATATATATATATATATATATAAAAGGATTTACTTTTTGTAATGTGATAAAAAAAAACTAAGCCTGTGCATATTTTAGAATATTTATAAATAGAAGGTCTTACAACTGTTTCCAGGATATTTATTATATCCCTTCATCGGAGACGGTGTGAGAGGATGGTTAAGTAATAGTTAATTTAGATAAGATAGGAAATAGCTTACTTAACCATCCTTTCACACCATCTCTGATGAAGGGATATAATGAATATCCTGGAAACAGCTTTAAGACATATTTATAAATATTCTATATTATATACAGCCTTGGTTTTTTTTTTTATCTCATTACGAAAAGTATATCCTTATATTCACACGCTGATATATGACCTACGTTGGACTCCTTATTTGCATAATCACCAAACCTGGAGCTTAACTGTGGTCTATCCACAGCACTTACTCAGCATTACCTGAAACCTCTGTGTCTAATTGACACCACTATCGCTCATAACCTATATATATATTTATATATATATTATTATATGTATTTATTTTCTCCTAATTAATAAATAACTCGGACAAAATAAATTGGTTAATAGATACCAGGGTAGCAAAGATCACAAAATAACTGTGGTATAACTCCTGTTTATGAGGTAGAAACTCCTTGTTATTTTGGGTACTTGAGTATATATAAATTTAATGAATGGAGTAAAACGTATGTTTCCATTCATTAAATTTATATATATATATATATGTATATTTGGAGTATTTTGGAAATTCCTTGATACAATTATAATATTTCGAGAGAAGATTTTTTTCTCAAAGAGTTAAGATTGAGAAAAGAACCTCTTTAGAAAGTCGAAAGACTCTAACCTTTGGGAAGAGATTTCACAAAATGTGTGTGGCTTTTGCTTTTATAGATGTGCAAGTGCGACATACATAAATACATATACATGTGCGTGTGTGTTTATTCAAAGGACCCAAAACCTTTCCTGTCTCTTTTTTCTCTCTGTGTATATGTATGTATATATAACTCATACACACACACACACACAAACACACAAAATCCCAAACCAAGTTTAGGATATTGAACTTATAAACTTGATTTGCTTAACAGAGAAATGTCTGAGATTGGTTGAAATCTAAATGGAATCAGGAATCTGTCTTTTATAACAATTTCCAAAGATCTTTGTCTATAATTGGAGAGACATATCAGAGAACATTATGAGGAATTTTGTTGTGGCTTATCGGTGACTAATATGTGTGTGTGTGTGTGTGTGTGTGTTCTTTTATTTGTTTCAGTCATTTGACTGTGGCCATGCTGGAGCACTGCCTTCCTTTAGTCGAACGAATCGGACCCATGATCTTATTCTTTGTAAGCCTAGTACTTATTCTATCGGTCTCTTTTGCTGAACCACTAAGGTACAGGGACGTAAATACACCAACATCAGTTGTCAAGAAATGGTGGGAGACAAACAGACACACAAACATATACATACACACACACACACATATACGATGGGCTTCTTTTTGTTTCTGTCTACCAAATCCACTCACAAGACTTTGGTCAGCCCAAGGCTATAGTAGAAGGCACTTGCCCAAGGTGTTACACAGTGGGGCTGAACCCAGAACCATGTGGTTGGTAAGCAAGCTACTTACCACACAGCCACTCCTGTGCCGATATATGTATTCCAAAAGTGGCCCACTTGGCACCGTGCATTCGTCGCGTCGCAATGGCTGTGATATACGGCCTCCTCCGTTCAGGAGAGACTCTTTCGGGGATGTAATGGGCGAAGTGTAGGGCACCTTAGCCGGACATTCGGACCAACCACATGGTTCCGGGTTCAATCCCACTGCGTGGCACCATTGGCAAGTGTCTTCTACTATAGCCTCGGGCCGATCAAAGCCTTGTGAGTGGATTTGGTAGATGGAAACTGGAAGGAGCCCATCGTATATGTATATATATGTGTGTGTATGTTTGCGTGTCTGTGTTTGTCCCCCCAACATCGCTTGGGGAGACAACTGATGCAGGTGTGTTTACGTCCCCGTAACTTAGTGGTTCGGCACAAACAGACCGATAGAATAAATACTAGGCTTACAAAGAATAAGCTCTGGGGTCGATTTGCACGACAAAAGGCGGTGCTCTGTGCTGATGGAATGTAAAAAGCACCAAGATTCCAAGTTCAATTCCAGGCAGTGACCTGAATAATAATAATAATAATAATAATAATAATAATAATAATAATAATAATAATAATGATAATAATAATAATAATAACATCGAAAAATACCTTAGGAATGAGAACCCAGGTTCAAAATTTCCCCAAGACACCTGATGAAGGCTGGAGGGTATATCAGCTGAAACGTTGTGTTAACAAGAAACAAGATGAGGACAAATATCCGTCACATGTAAATAATGTATAAATTTTTTTATTCTAAAAAACCAACTTAACAGTCACAAAATCATTTTACTAAATTCATTATTTTCAAAATTAATTGAAATAAACGCCACCGGAAGCACTAGATCATTAGTGTGATTATTTGTGTGAAGTGGAAAATATTCCCTCAAATTGCACAAATGATGGCATCCATTTTAAAATCCACTCAAGACTTGACTTCCATGCTATCCACCCACTACAAAAATCGAACCCAGGATAATGTTATACAACATTATGTCACAACTACTTTACCTCAACCAGTCCAGCTCTCTTTAATACCATACCAAAATACGTCAAAATGGAAATGGATCCCATAAAGTTTAAAAGTTCTCTGGACAAATTTCTCAAAAAAATCCCGGACCAACCTCCTATACATGGATATGTCTACAACAATTATAACTCTTTGCTAGAGTGGGCCATGGTGTCTCATATATGACTAAAAGACTTCACTAGGTGGTGCTGTTGAGTCAGACATGCCCTGGGTCTATACTGGCCGAAACCTATCAAAGTTCTCAAAGTTATAAATGTAGTGAATTTCCACAAGAATACGTTAAGATAAATGTTAAAACATCTCATTGCATAAACTCATTACCAGAGAGGAGATTTAGGGACACATTCCACTTATCTCTGCTGTTTCTTCTCAAAGCAGGTAAGGGCTTTGTATTAAGTGTTATCATGATGAACAACGTACCAGGACAGATCAGTGGCATATGGTTTTTGTTGTATTGGGTGTGCTGACACCCAATACCACCAGCTTTCAAGTAGGAGTATAACAAAAGTTTCCCATTAAGATTTGTGATTAAATTAACGAGTGAGGTTAATGTTTATAATGAATTAGCCATTTTTGAAATGTGTGCAGTGCATATCTAGGATACCTGGAATATATGACTTCTGTACACTAATAGAAGACAACAAAAAACAGAGGGCCTGTCGATGATAATAAGGGGGGGGGAGATTCCTGGTGTGGTTTGAGAAAACGTGTCTTGGATGTGGCAGCTTAAAGAAATGAATGGTTTCCTTTCCAAAATTGGTAAGAACTGCTGACTGACTTTGAGCAACTGCGAAAAGGGAACATGGATGTTATTCGCTGGAAAAGGGAACATCAATGAAATGTAGGTGCAGCAGATTTTGGTGTTAACCCTAATGGTATTGATGTGCATCAAAAATCTGAAGGCATTAAGTTCCTGCTATATTAGAAGACAATATTTTAGACTAATTCCTACTTGCCTACACATACACATTAATATATATACATATATATACATCATCATCATCATCGTTTAACGTCCATCTTCCATGCATGCATACATATATACATGTATGTATGTATGTATGTATGTATGTATGTATGTATGCTCACACATACAAGCACATTTGATCGTACACATACACACACTCACAAACATGCTCATGCATGAATACCACTGTGTGTGTGTGTGTGTGTGTGTGTGTAAAAGGAAAGAAAGGGGCATTTATATATTAGAATTTTGCAGCTTGCGGTTCCAGATGATTTCTTCAAATGGTCATATATTACCATTAATGATAATATCAATAATAACGGTAGTAGTAGTAGTAGTAGTAGCAGCAGTAGTAGTAGTAGTAGTAGTAGTAGTAGTAGTACCGTAAGTAATAATAGTAATGATAATAATAATAATAGTAATGATAATATTGTAATGATGATAATAATAGGATTAATAATGTTAATAATAGTTAGGAGAATAATATTAGTAATAATAATAATAATAATAATAATATTAATAGTAATAATGATTTCTTTCACTTGCCACCAGGGTGATGGATGAGAAGGAGGACGAGACATAAGACATAGGGCTTTACATAATATAAGATGATATATAAAATGATAATAATAATAATAATAATAGTAATAATAATGATAATAGAAATAAGGAAAATAATAGTTATGAAAATATCAATATTATTAATAATAAAACTAATAATGATATTAATTTTAATAATGACAATAATAGTAAGTAATAATAATAATTTTAATAATAATACTAGCAATTCTAATAATATTTGTAATAATGATAATAATAATAATAATAAAAACAACTACAAGGATGATGATGATGATAGCAATAATAATAATATTAATAATAATAATAATGATAATAATAATAATAATAATATTTTATGATATTAGTCTGCATTTTGGCATGGTGAAATTGCATGTGCAGCAGTCATTTCTTGCAACTTTTCACTTTTACTTTTAAATGCTTTTGGCAGCACGGAATGTGCATATGATGCAATATGCGAATTGCAAGTACTTAGCTCGTATTAGTGCATCAATCACACTGCATCTGTTATGGGAATAAGTCTAAGTGTACCGATAACTAATAAGAAGAGAACGGGGGAATAAAGTGGACAAATGAGGGCAGCTGGTTGCACGTGCTGCTTATTCTTGTTGTTCTTTGTCTTCTTCTCTTTCTCCTCCTCCTCCTCCTCCTTCGTTTGTGTGTATATAGAGGTGTATATATATATATATATATATATATAGGAAGGCTGTCAAATCAAAATCCCTTTCAGGTAATGGCCCTGCTCGATCTGTAAGCTACAGACGCATAAAAGGTGCAGTAATATCAAAGGAAGGTTAACTGGGAAGATGGTTTTTGTGTGTGGCAGATGCACAGGGGCAATAAACACTGAAGATGTACAGAAAACAGATTCCATCACATGGCAGGGTGAAAAACTAGAAGTAGAGTATAGCTTCCGCTACCTAGGTGACCAAATTTGTAGTGAGGGTGGTTGCTCAGAGAGTGCAATCTGAGGACGGTGCAATCTGAGGATGTCTACTGAGAGGGTTAAAAATCAAACATTCAGTCAAATCATGGTATTTGGAGTGGTCACTAATGATGGTGACGTTATGCCTCCATTCAACTTCCACCACGGCCTCAGACTCGACAGAGGGGCCTACATCAAATGTCTAGAGGAGGCACTGCTACCCTGGGTCAAGAGCATGGCTGCTGGAAGACCCTATGTCTGGCAACAGGACTCTGCACCATGCCACACAAGAATAAGAATAGCTTGGGCAAAGTTCTGGGAGCTCCTACCTCTGCTGGCAACTAAGGGCCTCTCGTTCAGAGTGAAAGGTAGACTGTATGATGCATGTGTGTGAACTGCTATGCTACATGGCAGTGAAACATGGGCCATGACTGCTGAGAAAATGTGTAGGCTTGAAAAAAAAATGAAGTTAGTATGATCCTCTGGATGTGTAATGTCAGTGTGGATACACGACAGAGTGTAAGTGCCACGAGAGAAAAGTTGGGCGTAAGAAGCATCAAATGTGGTGTGCAAGAGAGACGATTATGCTGGTATGGTCATGTGTTATCTATGGATGAGGACAGCTGTGTGAGGAAGTACCACACCCTAACTGTGGAAGGAACCTGTGGAAGAGGTAGACCCAGGAAGACATGGGATGAGATGGTGAAGCATGACCTTCGAACACTGGGCCTCACAGAGGCAATGACAGGAGACCAA
>NC_069009.1:5533770-5534673 GCF_001194135.2 Octopus bimaculoides
TATATATATATATATATATATATATATATATATTTGCCAGTGCCCCTGGACTGGCTTGTGCGGGTGGCACATAAAAGACACCATTTCGAGCGTGGCCGTTTTCGTGCAGGTGACACGTAAAAGCACCCATTACACTCTCTGAGTGGTTGGCGTTAGGAAGGGCATCCAGCTGTAGAAACTCTGCCAAATTAGACTGGAGCCTGGTGTTGCCATCCGGTTTCACCAGTCCTCAGTCAAATCGTCCAACCCATGCTAGCATGGAAAGCGGACGTTAAACGATGATGATGATGATGATGATGATATATATATATATATTAATCAATGCACACATTTATTGATATATGTATATATATATTTATGAAAATCTTAGTATGAAATATGGATTCAGCAATCATGTAGCTATCACAGTAAGCTCCTCTTATTGATTTGGCTATCAGTCTACATAATAATCAATTACACATTAAAGATCTGACATCTGCCTTGGTAGACACCTACAAGATCATCCACTATCTTTCCAACAACAACTTTGGGCATCTCCACTGACGGGCCCCTCTGACTGAATAAAATGTTAATACTTATGATATGCAAATTAATATTACCAGTTTCCTGTTACTCTGAAATTGTTCAAAATGATCCAGGCACCTCTGATGAGAGTCCAATAATATTTGAAAATCAATTAAGGTTGTTCATGTTTTCTCAGTCTATGGAGAAACAGCTAAAGTTTTCTCTCTTTTACTTGTTTCCGTCATTTGACTGCGGCCATGCTGCAGCACCGCCTTTTAGTCGAGCAAATCGACCCCAGAACTTATTCTTTGTAAGCCTAGTACTTATTCTATCAGTCTCTTTCGCCGAACTGCTAAGTTGTGGGGACACAAACACACCAGCATCAGTTGTCAGGCGACG
>NC_069009.1:5534683-5537147 GCF_001194135.2 Octopus bimaculoides
ATATACGACGGGCTTCTTTTAGTTTCCGTTTACCAAATCCACTCACGAGGCTTTGGTCGGCCCGAGGCAATAGTAAAAGACACTTGCCCAAGGTGCCACGCAGTGGGACTGAACCCGGAACCAAGTGGTTGGCAAGCAAGCTACTTACCACACAGCCACTCCTGTGCCCTGTTTATAAATCTGTTATATAGGTTACATATGTCTAACACCTGTGGACATGCTTACAAAATCAGAAAACAACAGACCACCCATGACTTTCGGAAATGTGTTTATCATGCTCAGAATCGCTGAAGCATGGAATAAACTGCCTGAATCAATTGTGAGTTGTCAAGAACACTGCATCCTTCCAAACTTCCATGCTTCCTGAAATTCCTCAACACTACACCTCATCTTCTTGCTATGACTCATTCACAGTTCTTTGTCCTGTTTTTTATGCATTATTCTTTCTACTGTTCATACAGGTTTTGGTTACCTTTTCCGAAGAGTTGTAGTGCACCTGAGCATTGTATGTAATAAGTTCATCAATTATTATTATTATTGTTATTATTATTATTATTATTATTATTATTACATGCATGCACACACACACACACACACACACATATATATATATATATATATATTGTGGTGGAGGTGATATAGAATTATAAATGTGTGTGTGTATATATATATATATATATGTTTATTTCATAGATATGTGTATATATATATATGCATACAAACACACGCAGATAGATAGAGAGATAGATAGTGATTGATTCATAAACAATATATACATGAATATATATATATATATATGTACACACACACACATACACACATACTTATATATGCATTTATGTATAGACTTAGATGTATACAAGCACATGTATATGCATAATTATATATATATATATATATATCTGGGAAAATTATTATTATATATATATATATATATATATATGTATTTATATGTCAGTATATATATATTTTCATTTATATTTAGCAGATGGAATGGAGTGACTCAAAGCCTGTGAGTTGCGTGCATTCATACTTATTAAACATATATATAAATATATATGTACATAAGTGTGTGTAAAGATAAATGGACAGACAGACAGACAGACCGATAGATAGAAAGATAGATAGAAAGATAGATAGAAAGATAGATAGATAGATAGATAGATAGATAGATAGATAGAGAGATAGGTGGATAGATAGATAGAGAGATAGGTGGATATAGATAGATAGATAGAGAGAGAGAGAGATAGATGGATGGATGGATGGATAGAGAGAGAGAGAGAGAGAAACAGACAGACAGAAATCAGATAAACAACATACACACACACACACACACACACACACACACACACACACACACACATTCCTATAGTTTCCCTAAATGAACCACCATAAGCACAGCTGGGTGCTTTTCCAAAACTATAATAAAATTAAATTAAAAAGACAAAAAGCCAGCAGCATAGCTAAGTGCAACGAAGCTGCATCTAAATTGCATTGCCACTTTCGCATCTATTTCCCCTACCTGCTGCAACAACGGCAGAATACACTGCATGTGTGTGCAAATATATGTGTGTGTTTGTGTGTGTGTGTGTGTATTTTACAAAGTGTTCTGTTGCATTAACCTGAGGTTGCAGTTTCACTTCCTGAGAACAGCATCGAATCATCTTAGGGGTTGTAATGGTGGTGGTGGTGGTGATGTTGATAGTGGTAATGGTATTGGTGGTAGTGGTGGCAGCCTTGATGGTGGCGGTGATAATGGTAGTGGGAGAAGTGGTCATGGTGTATGGGGGTAGTTGTGAAGGTGGTAATGAGGGTGGGGTGGTGTTGATGATGGTGGTAGGTATTGTGGGGTGGAGGCATAATAGAGATGGTGAAAGGGTAACATTGGCAGGTGTGGTAATGATGGTGGTGGTGATAGTGGCAATGGTGAAGTTAGTCAATGGTGATGGTAGCAGTAGTAGTAATGACAAAGGGAGCGGCTGCTGATGATGGGGATGTTCCGGTTGTGTGGGTGGGACTATTATATATGTATATATATGTGTTTTTTGTTTATAAAATTCTTTTTTTTTTTTGCACTACGACACCAGAATCAGATATCATGCTGTTAGAATATTGATCCGGCATTGAACAATTTGGTGATGACGGTGCAAAAACCGTTTTGATGACGCTGCAGAATTTTTTTGGCGGTGTTTCACAAATTGTTGTTGAAAGCTCAGTAGAATTAAACATAGGAATCATTCTGTTGAGAAGCAAACTTTAAGCTGTAGATTCTTGAGTATGTGCATATACATAGAATTGCATGTGTGTGTATGTATATGTGTGTGTGTATTTATCACATACATGTATTTATATGTATTTATATATATATATATACATATGTATGTATGCAAATATATACATATAGATATGTGTGTATATATATATATATATATATATATATATATATATATATATATATATATAT
>NC_069009.1:5537172-5537763 GCF_001194135.2 Octopus bimaculoides
ATACATATAGATATGTGTGTATATATATATATATATATATATATATATATATATATAAATGTACACACACATATATATTTATACACATACATAAACACATGCATATACACACATATATATATTCATACACTTTATATCAATGTGTGTGTGAATGTGTCTATATATATACATATATATCATACATGTGTACACATATACATGCATACATATATATACACATATACAGACATACACACACACACACACATATATATATATACATGCATGCATGTATGTTTCTGTGAGCATGCATATGGTAGTGCACCGAGCTGCAATGCATCGTTGCATTTAATGCAGTGTATGTTGGCATGTTGCTGTGCCTTTATATGCATTCACATGCATCAATACATATATAAATACAAATGTATACATGCTGGTATGGCTGTGTGGTTAAGCAGCTTGCTTCCCAACCACATGGTTTGGGGTTCAGTCCCACGATATGGAACCTTGGACAAGTCTTCTACTAAAGCTCTGTTCTGAACAGAGCCTTGAGTGTGGATATGGTCGATGAAAACTGAAAAAAGCTCATTGTATATACATGCATATATATAT
>NC_069009.1:5538045-5541148 GCF_001194135.2 Octopus bimaculoides
TATATATATACAGGGTGTGATGGGTAAACTGTGTCTATTTATATTTTTAATTTCACACATGTGCAATATTTGTTTTTGATTTTTTTTTGACAACACAGTATAGTAAGGTCAATTGGGCACCGTTTGTGAAAAAACAGCACCCTCACGCAATTCACTCTGCTAGAAATTTGAAAACGACATGCTGTATTGCTTGGCATTCACACTGGAAACTCCAATATGAACATTTCAGAGCATTTGGGTGTCAATCTGAGGACGGTGCAATCTGAGGACGGTGCAATCTGAGGATGTCTACTGAGAGTATTAAAAATCAAACATCCAATTAACATCATGGTATTTGGAGTGATTACTAATGATGGTGACGTTATGCCTCCATTCAACTTCCACCACAGCCTCAGACTCAACATGGGGGTCTACATCAAATGTCTAGAGGAGGCAATGCTACCCTCCATTCAACTTCCACCATGGCCTCAGACTCAACACGAAGGCCTACATCAAGTGTCTAGAGGAGGCAATGCTACCCTGGGTCAAGAGGGGTGGCTGCTGGAAGACCCTATGTCTGGCAACAGGACTCTGCACCATGCCACACAAGCATGGCTGTCTGACAATTTCTGTGACTAAATCACCCCTAACATCTGGCCACCTCACTCCGCAGACTGCAACCCCCTTGATTATGATGTGTGGGGCACAGTTGAGTGAGAAGCCAGCAAAACTCTTTGTCACACCAAAGATGAACTGAAGGCAAGAATTATGACAGCATTCACCAACTTAAACGAGGAGACCATCAAGAAGAGTTGCAGGAGATTCCAAAGTTGTCTAAAGGCCATGGTTGAAACCAATGACGATTTTATTGAATAAATTTACTCTTCAGTATTTCAAGATATTTTTATGTAATTTTGGTAAATATATCTGTTAAAATGAGGTGTCAGTATTATTTTCATTTTTTGCGTTAATTCAAACAACAATATATTCACTGCACCCTGTGTATACATGGTAAATGAAAGACAGAAGATGGAAGATATGAGAATTTGTATTAATCACGATTGTGAGCATGCATCAGTGTGATTATGTAGTAAAAAACTTGCTTCTCAACCACATGTTTATGGGTTCAATTCCATTGCATGGTACTTTGGGCAAGTATCTTCTACTATAGCCCTGAGCCAAGTAATTGAAAGAAGCCTGCTGTACATATGTGCATGTATGTATATATATATATATATATATATATATATATATATATATTTGTGTGTATGTGTGTGTGTGTGTGTGTGTGTATACACATACATACATACATACATATATACATACATACACACATACATATGTGTGTGTGTGTGTGTGTGTGTGTGTATATATATATATATATATATATATAGGTGTGGCTGTGTGGTAAAAAGCTTGCTCCTCAATCACGTTTCTGGGTTCAGTCCCACTGCATGGTACTTTGAACAAGTGTCGTCTAATATAAACCTGGGCTAACCAAAGCCTTGAGAGTGGATTTGGTAGATGGAAACTGAAAGAAGTCCAACGTGTGTGTCTGTGTTTTGGTGTCTGTGTTTGTCACTCCCCACTGCTTGACAGCCAATGTTGGTCTGTTTATATCCTCATAACTTTGTGGCTTGACAAAAATAAAAAAATAAACCAGCCTTCAAAAACGATTGAGCACTGGGATCAATTTGTTTGACTAAAACCTTTTGAGGTGATGCTCCAGCATGGCCAGGGATATAGAAACCACATATAATCTAAAATCCAATTACACAGAGAAATTCTCATAGTGACATCTTAAATCCTCACATCAAAAATATCCAATTTAATTTGACAGAATTTAATTAATTTGAATTTCTTTTTATTTAATCTCATTTTGTACATAGCTGTCGTGCAAAACAGTGAGTGGTACACTTTGGCCTACTTTAGGGTCTTGAACTCTTAAGTTTCTTCCGTTTTAGGGTCTTGAACTCTTAAGTTTCTTCCGTAAACCTAAGGTTGAGATGCAGTTAAATATGAAGTAAATTTTATAGCCATACCAAGTTTCTAAATCTCCTCTTCATTTTCTATTTTTCTCTCTGAAATCTTAGTAAATAGCACAATCCATTAGCCCCAAATAAATAAAATTAATTTGCTTTGAACTACATTTGTGGACAGATCTGAATGAAGGTGGTTACGAATATAACTGCATATTTTCTATGCAACAGAAACACGTGTTGGACATATAAACCAATTAAGCTATACAATTAACAGTAAAAATGAAGATTGATAGAAATAATATGAAGGTGTGACAGTTTTTGTACTCTTTGTGATTGTTTTGGATTTACACACCTGTAAATATTCATAATCCAGTGAAGCAAACCCAGGATTTACCTGTCAGATGAAATACAGTCAGATTGCTCACCTTAATTAATCCTAGGTGCCTCTTACTACTTAATGTGATTAGTCAGAACCTGGAATATACCTCAGAACTTTTAAGATACCCACCTGGATAATTTATTCTATATAATTATTGCATTTATATAAATATATATAAGCGTAGTCGTGGCTTTGTGGTAAGAAGCTTGCTTCCCATACACATGGTTACTGGGTTCAGACCCAGAGTGTGACACCTTAGGTAAGTGTCTTCTGCTATAGCCTCAGGCCAACCAGAGCCTTCTCAGTGGATTTGGTAGATGGAAAATGAATAAAACCTATCATATATATGTATATATATATATTTAACGACAAATTTAAATATGGACGAAACCTAGAAATGTGGTATTGATCTCCTATTTTTGACTTTTGTTTGATTTTTGTTTGTTCTCAAATGTATTCCCTGAAGACATGTAAGGTAACTTATATGTTTGACTTAAATTTGGCGGTCAAATATAGCTTTATACAGAAATGTTGACAAAGGAATAAATTACAATAATAACGGATATTAGTGTCAAATCTCTCTCTTAAATTTAAATTTAAAACTTTGGATTTATATATATATATATAAATTATATGTATTTATTTTATCCTAATTAATAATAATTCGACGATTCCTATGGATCGCATAAATTGTAATTCTTCGAAACATATGTCGGAATAAAGTATGCAGTTATAACATGCGTTCACTCCATTCCTTAAATAA
>NC_069009.1:5545884-5548398 GCF_001194135.2 Octopus bimaculoides
ACAGATGTTCTATTGAAACGCCTTATTACTCTGATATAAGAAAGCAATTTCGTTATAACTGTCACAAAAGTTGTAGTTTCCATCGTAAAAAAGTACGAAAAACAATCAGCTGGAGGAGGGAGAGATTGTCGGAGGTTGGCGAGAGAGGTTGTCGGAGGTTGGCGAGAGAGGTTGTTGGAGGTTGGTGAGAGGCAAAGGCATTATTCTGCTTAGTGAAGGCTTCTGGAAAATGTATTCACAGAAAAAGTATTGTTTTACCATGAGAAAAGCGCTGTTGAAGTGTTAAGTGAAATTTGGCAATTGAGGATCAAATCCTCGCTATGCCTGCATGAAGCCATTACAAATATGTTGTGGAATAAAAAAGATTCATCTACTGTCATGGAAAGAGTATAACTGTAAAAATGCAGAATTATCGGAGTAATGGGCATTCAAAAAAGCATGTGTGTATAGAAATGTATGAATGAAGTCTTTAAGGTTTAAGATTCATATTAAGGAAGTGCAATAATAATATTTAGCAGTTCAAAACAGTAGTGAAATGTAGAATTAGGATGGCTGATCGTGAGAATCAAATATTGATCGCTTCACTAAAAACTACAGGTGGTATGAGTTATTTCCCTTGGGTTTAAATAAAACATTAGTGATATGTAGTAGATAGAAGGATCCATTAGAGCGTCCCTATTATTGAATATTTTCAACAATCTAAATATGTCACAATGTTTCCAGACATGAGTTCTACTCACGTGTCAAATAAAGTATAAAAGTGACATTCTCTGCAAAAAATAGAAATTGCACACAAAAAATCAATATTCAAAGTAATCGAACATAAACAATGAAACCTATAAAATATTTCTAATTTCGATGGGCTCAATTAGTTTCATGAAAATGTATGAACTGTAAATAAGCAATAACTATTATGATTTGTAAAATAAGTATAAGTGATACAGGGTGTCCCAACTGAATGTGGTGTGGAAGTTTGGTTTCATTTTTTAAAGAATTTTAAGCATTCAAAGTATGAGTTCATTGTATTGGGACACGCTTATTAAATACATTCAAAACTTTATGTACTGACATCAAAGATGCAGAATTATTGCAGTTATGGGCATTGAAAGTGTACATGCATCAAGAAAGTGCATCAAGAAAGTGCAATAAGAAAGTGTAATAATAAGGTTTAGCAGTTGAAAACTGTGAGTAGTGAAATGCAGAATTAGATCCGCTGATCGTGAGAATCAGATATTGATCGCTTCGCTAAAAACTAACAACTGTAAGTGCAGGTGCTATGAGTTATTTCCCTTAAGTGTTTAAAAAAATATTGTTCAGATGCTATGGGTTATTTCCCTTGGATGTTTAAAAAACAAGTATATGAAGTAGATATAAAATCACATCCAGGGGTTGTGTTATCGATTTTTTCAACAATGTAAGTATGTCGCGAGGTTTCCAGACATGCGTTCTACTCATGTGTCAAGTTTCATCAAAATTTATAAAACGATGTAGGAGGAGTTAGCTAACAGCGCTACAAACAAACACACCAATTTTCTACTTATGTATATAATCGCTTGCAAGGAAATGTGCCATCTCTGTATCTGTGTTTGAAACAGCTGTAAGGACTGCTGCATATCTTCTTTCCTCACTAGATTGTGTTGTATAGCCAGCTGGAAACGATGTCTCCTGGGGCTAAATTACAGCAACATTAGTCCCAAACCAGGACTGCCACTAAGGTATGGTGACGTCCATACACCAACATTGGTTGTCAAATACAGACACAAAGACACACACACATAAATACAAACTTGCATATATATATATATATATATATATGCACGACAGGCTTCTTTCAGTTTATTTCTAACAGATCCACACACAAGGCTTTGGTTGGCCCAAGGCTATAGTAGAAGACACTAGCCCAAGGTGCTATGCAGTGCGACTGAACCCAGAACTATGTAGCTGAGAAGCAAGCTTCTTACCACACAGCCGCACACACACACACACACACACACACACACACACACACACACAATCACAAAATAAGGTGGAAAAAAACAAAACCCAGTCTATAGTAACTTCAGTTATATTCCTTTTAACCATTTCCAATATCTATTTCTTGATGGAGTCTATTATATCCTGTATACTTTTAGCATTTTTCAACCTTTCATTTTCACACAAAACTTCTCAAATATATATATATATAATACAAAGAATATGTATGCATGTATACCCACATATATGTATATACTTACATCTAAATGCGTATATAGATGCATATCAGGGTACAGCATGTTAGAAAATGAACTACAGACAATGGAACAAACACATAGGAAAACAGATAGCCACTAGAAATAAATCCTTCATCAGCTGCCTCTATTCTAACTAGACGTTTCGTAGATAAGGCAGAACGTACTCTAGAATAGTCTCTTCTTGAGTAGTGGATCGACCCACTAAACAGAGGATTCCAAGGTGGCAAACACAAACCAAGACAGGAAAAAAGGGACAGTGAAAACAACATTAAAAAGCTGTACG
>NC_069009.1:5549073-5549734 GCF_001194135.2 Octopus bimaculoides
GTTGGTGAAGGTGATGGTAATGGAGGTGGTGGCAGCGGCAGCGGTGGTGGTGGTGGTTGTGGTGGAGGTGATGGTAGTGGTGGTGGTTGTGGGGGAAGAGATAGCAGTGGTGGCTATTGTGGTGCTGGCGCTGGTAGTGGTGGTGGTGTTGGTGGAGGTGATAGCAGTGGTGGTGTTAGTGGTGGCGGCGATGGTGGTGGTGGTTGTGGTGGTGGTATGGCAATACATGCATTTTTGTATGATGTATGTGTGCGCGTAAGCTTTTGCCTGTGTACGTCACTGTGTGTAAGAATTCGGATGAGTGCATACATGCGTGTGTGTGTGTAAGAATACATATCTGTGTTGGTGTGTGTGAACATACACGTGTATACGCATACATGCCTGTTTGGATGTTTGTATATATGCCTACATGTCTGTGTGTGTGTGTGTGTTTATGCATGCATGTCTGTCTGTGTGTCCCCCTGTTCATGTGTCTATGAAGCATTGACAGTTTACACCCGAGAAGCGAGATTTCCTGCTTCACTTGTTAACAACTCGGGTGGAGAGAGAGAGAGAGAGGGAGAGGGAGAGAGAGAGAGACAGAGAGAGAGAGAAGGAGAGAGAGAGGGATTGTTGTGGTGGTGGTGGCGATGGTGGTGGTGGTGGTGGTGGTAGTGGTGGT
>NC_069009.1:5552263-5554416 GCF_001194135.2 Octopus bimaculoides
ATATATATATATATATATATATATATAATTTTACATATATATAGGATATATATGTGTGTGTATATGTATGTATGTGTGTGTGTCTTCATGTATGTTCTTGTTAATGTTGTGTCTTGTATATGCACGCATATATTTATTTGTATGCATTTGTCTGTATATGCATGTGTATACATGCACTTTTCAATAGTACATATGTGTATACGTATGCAAGTGTATATATATATATATGTGAATATATATACATATGTGTATATAAATATGTGTGTATGCATGTATATGCATTTGTGTGTTATATGTGTGTCTATGTGCTTGTATATGTGCGTAATTTTTATATATATATGCATGCATGTATGTATAATCATGTGTATGCATGCACTTGTGTTATATATATATATATATATATATATATAGATATACACATACATGTGTGTAAAGTGCAGCAAAAATACCCCTACCGCCATCCACTCCACTCCCCCTTGCATTCCACCCATCACCCTTGCCCCGCATTCCACCCGATTCCCCTTCCCCACCGTTTCACTTGCCACCCGGCTCCGCTGATGATAACAATGTGTTAGAGGGTGGAATGTAGGGGGTGGGGGTGTATATCTGCTGCAGCACATGCATACATGCACATGTGTATGTATACATGTGCATGAACATGTGCATATACATACATGTATGTGATTTTATGGTTCAGAATGTATCTATAGATACGCATGCATCCTTGCATATTTGTGCATAGATGCACATATACATGTGTGAATGTAAATGCATGAATGTGTACGCATGCTGGCATGCATGTGTGTCTGAGTGCTCCATGGTCACATATGCATATCTGATACTATCGGTGTGAGCATACATGTGCATGCAAGTGCATCAATGTGCAGGAATCTAGATGCACGAATATGCATGTTTGCATGTGCGCAAGTTCTTCACGTTTGCATATGCATGTCAGATATGTATCACTGTGTGGATACATGTGCATGTATGTGCAGGAATGTAGCTGCATGCCTGCATGTGAGCATTTCATGTGTGCTGCATAATTGCTACATGACTGTACATGCAAATCTACAGAGTTGTGCAGTTGCATGCGTTCGTGAAATGCAAGTGTGTATATTTGTGGATGTATATTTATACATGTGTATGTTACCTCCATCATCATCATCATCGCCATATTGTTGGTACCATTTCCATCTCCACCACTACCACCATTGTGGCCAACAAAACTGCAACCGACCAATTCAGATACCATTAACACCATCGCAGCAACTGCCCTCATCACCACCTCCGCCATAATTGCTAATGCCACCAACATCACCACCACACCCATCATCACAACTACCATCACCACAACCTTCCCCATCACCACCAACACCACCACCACCAATGTCACCATCATCACCACCACCACTACCACCATCCCAACCAACACCATCACCATCATCACCATCACCACCGCCAACACCATTATCACCATCATCACCACCGCCACCACCATCAACACCAACACCACCATCGCCACCATCACCATCACTACCACCACCGCCACCATCACCATCACTACCACCACCACCACCACCACTACCATCACCACCTCCACCATCACCGTCACCACTATCACCACCATGACTACCACCACCATCGCCACCACCACCATCACTACCTCCACCATCACCACCACTACACACCCTCTGGTTGTATTTGTGTGTGCATACATTCACACACACACACATATATACCTACATGCATATATGCATTGTATATACATACCCATATATACTCATCTATATATGCATACGCATACATACAGTTATACATTGAGCATATGAACATATACATTTGCACTTATATTTACACACACACACACACACACACACACACACACACACACACGAGAGGATGTTGCAGAGTTCCTATCTTTAAGGGCATCACGAAAGGCCTGGTTGGAAGCCCAACGTTTCGAGTTATTTTATAGGGGTTAGGAAAACTGAAGGGCTGCTACAATAAATGTGCGAATCTTAGAGGGGAATATATTGAATAAAATCATAATTAACTGAACCCCTTGTATTTTCTTTTATCCAAACCCAGGAACTTTCAGCCCCCTGTGATATATGCATACATAAATATATACATACATAAATATATACATACAT
>NC_069009.1:5554543-5557129 GCF_001194135.2 Octopus bimaculoides
ATAAAAAACATTTCAGTACCGGTTTCAGTCATTGAGAATTTTTCAACTGTAAAAATTAAAAGAAAAGTTTTTTAAAAGAATATTTGCATAGCATTCTAATACAAGGGGCATTTTTCTTGTCTCTGTCTCTCTTGTTTACTCTTGTGGGTTCAAGGTCGTTGTGAATTCTTGGCAGAGAAGAAGAAGGAGAAAGAGGAGAATAATAAGGGAATGTGGGTGGTATGATAGTAGTAGGATGTTAAATGGTCAAGTGACCTAAAAGTGGCTAATTGTGGATTATAGCAGTGATTCGGACTGTTTTTAAATGAATTCTTGGGAATCTCTTGAATATATCATTTTTAATATTTGCGTGTGTGTTTGTGTTATTCTAAGGCCATGGTAGATATGTCGTTTGTTGTAGACGCATTCAAAAGGGGTTTGTATTTTGTAATAAAGAGAGTCTCTTTACTAATTCGTTGGCTACAGGTTGTATCGTCCCTGAATTGGTAGAGGGGAAAAATTCTGAAGCTTTACAGAAAAGATTAAGTACTGGGGTCGACTCATTTGACTAAAATTCTTCAAGGCAGTGCCCCAGCATGGCCACAGTCTAAAGACTGAAACAAATAAAGGAATAAAAGATTACATATATATGTATACAGTAACCCCTTGACTATCGTAGGTATTATGTTCCAAAAGCCCCTGCAATGGGTGAAAATCCGCAAATTAGAAACAGCACTGTATATTTTTTTTATTATATTTTATCATTTGTATATATTTGTTTTATTACAAATGTAAAACAACACCATGGAGGAATGGACATAAGCTTAAATAAGAAACTGCAATACAGCAAGGAATTACTATATATTCTTTTATTCTTTTCTTTTATTTGTTTCAGTCATTTGACTGTGGCCATGTTGGAGCACTGCTTTTAGTCGAGCAAATCGACCCCACAACTTATTATTTGCAAGCCTAGTACTTATTCTGTCGGTCTTTTTGCCGAACTGCTAAGTTACGGAGACGTAAACACACCAGCATCAGTTGTCAAGCAATGGTGAGGGGGGACAAACACAGACATGCAGACATACACACACACATATATACATATTCGCCATGATAGATCGCTGACCACTACGCACATTTTTCTCTCCTTTTTTTTCTCTCCTTGTTTCTCTCCTTGTTTCTTTCTGTGTTCCTTTCTGTGGAAGAGCGTAGGCTCGAAACGTTAAAGACTTTTTCAATTCCCGAGCATTATACTAATACATCTATTTGTTTTCTACACCACCTGTCTTCGTCTGTTGTTTTTTTGAGAATTCTCCTTATTTATATATATATGTATGTATATACAATGGGCTTCTTTCAGGTTCCGTCTATCAATTCCACTCACAAGGCTTTGGTCGGCCTGAGGCTATAGTAGAAGACACTTGCCCAATGTGACACACAGTGGGACTGAACCCGGAACCATGTGGCTGGTAAGCAAGCTACTTACTACACAGCCGCGCCTGAGCCTATATATACTTATTTATTCATAATTATTAACAAGGAGAGTTGAGTGAAAAAATTCTTTTATTATATGCATTTACAATTGTTTCACCATCATTCACACTCAAGAGTATTCTTGTACTATTGTCGTATATGCAACTATAGACTTAAGATGTATCATTAAACCAATACAATTGAATGCCAATTCATCAGAATCTTTGTCCACTTTGTTTGTAAATAATAATATTAGTTAATAGGCGCAGGAGTGGCTGTATGGTAAGTAGCTTGCTTACCAACTACATGGTTCCGAGTTCAGTTCCACTGCGTGGCACCTGGGACAAGTGTCTTCTACTATAGCCTCAGGCCGACTAAAGCCTTGAGTGGATTTGGTAGATGGAAACTGAAAGAAGCCCATCGTATATATATATATATATATATATATATATATATATATATATATGTGTGTGTGTGTATGTGTGTTTGTGTGTCTGTGTTTGTCCTCCCATCATCGCTTGACAACCATTGCTGGTGTGTTTATGTCCTGTAACGTAGTGGTTCAGCAAAAAGTGACCAATAGAATAAGTACTAGGCTTACAAAGTATAAGTCCTGGGGTCAATTTGCTTGACTAAAGGCGGTGCTCCAGCATGGCCGCAGTGAAATGACTGAAACAAGTAAAAGAGTAAAGTGTATTCTACAAATAATATGGATTTTCAGATATATGATCTGTAAAGAAATCGACTATTGACTTATAGTCACATCTGATAGCCTGTACCTGTTGATCAGCTTAAAAGAGTAAACTGCAGAGTTAACACCTGAAGGAAATTGATGTGTGTGTGTGTGTGTGAGTAGATTATTTGAAATGGTGTTCACATTTTGTATATTAAGAAAAAGGTGGTAGACAGAATTTTGGATAATTATTTATTTAGTGCTTTGATCTTGTTTTGGAGAATCATTAGAAATAATGTCTGGTGATTCATATCTTATGATTCTCTGAAACAAGATGAACGTGTTAAATAAATGATTATCCCAAATTCTGACAACCCATTTTCCTTAATATATATATATATATATATATATATGTGTGTGTATATATATATATATATATATATATATATATATATATATAT
>NC_069009.1:5558360-5560420 GCF_001194135.2 Octopus bimaculoides
CAAAACAATGTACATGATAACACTTCCAATCAGTTAAGATCAGAGGCCATGAGAGCCACTGCCTGGTACTGCATCCGGGCTGACATATCGTCAGCCACCAAGGGACATGCTCAACTGGTTAAGGTCAAACAACTGACAAGCAAATCTGTGGTATTGAGCAGAATATTTGCTGGGGCTCATCTTATTATACCAAGACAAAACAATGTACATGATAACACTTCCAATCAGTTAAAATCAGAAGCCATGAGAGCCACTGCCTGGTACTGCATCCGAGCATTTATTATTATTATTATTATTAGTATCATCATCATCATCATCATTATTATTATTAACCGAGCAAAGGTGGAAACAACCTTACTAATCATAGTAATAATGTTAATGGAAACTTCGAAACAAATTTCAAAAATAAAGAAATAATAATAACAGAAAATAATGATTCCAGTTTTTGTTATTTCAATGGAACTGACACTTTTAAACACATCGATTAAATAAACATACACAAAAAACATTATTATTATTGCTGTTGTTATTATTATTATTATTGTTCAGTACTTTTATTTTTATAGCGTGCTTTCACTTCACTACCGAGCGCAGCTCTATGTGCCTTGAGTATGTGCTGTGGCTTGCTGTGGTGCTCTTATGGTTACTGTATTGAAAGTGTTTTGCGTAGGATGTGTGCAGTGCCCAGTAGTGCAATTTTCTGTAAGTTATATATATTTGTTAGTCCTGGTGTTTTTGTTATGTATTTGTCTGAATACAAATACATAACAAAAACACCAGGACTTACAAATATATATAACATATATAACATATATAACATATATAACATATATATAATATATATATATTATTATTATTATTATTATTATTATTATTATTATTATTATTATTATTATTATTATTCAGTAGTTTTATTTTTATCAGGTGCTTTCACTGCACTACCGAGCACAGCTTTGTGTGCCTTGGGTATATGCTGTGGTTTGTTGTGGTGCTCTTATTTTCACTGTATTAAAAGTGCTTTACGTAGGATGTGCACAATGCCTAGTGGTGCTATTTTCTGTATGTTATACACATTCTTAAGTCCTGGTGTTTTGGTTGTGTATTTCTCTCGGTGTCTCTTAATAATACCTAATGCACCTATTTTTATAGGAACTATTTCTGTTTTTTGGATCCACATTTGGGTTATCTCTATTTTCAGATCTTTGTATTTTGAGAGTTTCTCTGTTTCTTTTAGAGAAATATTATCATCTGACGGTGTTGATACATCAATTAGAAAGCAATTTTTCTTGGTGATCTGCGACAACTATATCTGGCCTATTGGCCTTAATTTCTTTGTGTGTGTTGGCATATGCCAGAGTATGGTTGCTTTCTCATTTTCTGTGACCTTTTCTGGCATGTGCCTATACCATCTTTTTTCTGTTGTTATTCCATAGTGTTGGCATAGTTTCCAGTGTATATAGGTCCCAGCTCTGTCGTGTCTGTGAATATATTCCTTCTTAACCAGGACTGAGCAGCCAGAGACAATATGATTTTATTGTTTCTTGTCCATCACCACATATTCTGCAGTTACTTGTATTTCTTTTCATTCCATGTGTTTTGGTAATTTCTGGTGGGGAGGCTTTGATCTTGTGCTGTAATTAAAAATCCTTCAGTCTCTGCTTTGAGTCCTGAGCTTCTCAACCATTGTTGGGATTTTGCTTTGTCTATTTCTTTTTTACTTAGTTTAACCCAGTATTTGCTATGAAGGGACTTTTCTTGCCATCGATTTGACTGAGGACTGGCGAACCAGATGGCTGCACCAGGCTCCGATCTGATCTGGCAGAGTTTCTACAGCTGGATGCCCTTCCTAACGCCAACCACTCCAAGAGTGTAGTGGGTGCTTTTACATGCCACCGGCATGAGGGCCAGTTGGGCGGTACTGGCAACGGCCATGCTCAAATGGTGTTTTTTAGGTGCCACCTGCACAGGAACCAGTCCAGCGGCACTTGCAATGACCTTGCTTGAATGTTTTTTTGCGTGCCACTGGCACAAGTGCCAGTAAGGCGACGCAGGTAAGGATC
>NC_069009.1:5561808-5563123 GCF_001194135.2 Octopus bimaculoides
TATATATATATATATATATATATATATATATATATATATACATATATATATATATATACATATGTATATATATATATGTATGTATATAAATATGTATATATACATAAATATATGTATGTATATATATATGTATATATACATACATATATGTGTGTGTATATATATTTGTATATGTATATATATATGCGTATATACCAATATACATGTATATGAATGCATATATATATACATATATATGTATATGTGTGTGTGTGTGTGTATAGATAAATAATAGAGAATGGAATTAACAACATTATCTAAAACTCACTACAATTGTTTTGGCACATTTTTACACCTTTAGTACACACACACACACACACACACACATATATATATAGATATAGATATCGATATATTTATAGATATATACACATGCATACATACACACAGTGGTATATATCTATATGCATTTAAACTGACAAAAATATGGAAAGTTACTATTACATATATTCACACAGGCATATATATTTTCATGTGTGTGAATTAGCAATTGTGTGTATGTGTGTGTATTTGTGTGTGTGTGTGTGTGTGTGTGTGTGTGTGTGTGTGAGGACATGCATATAGATAAATATGGATGTATATATACATCCCATCAAATAAGTATATATAAACACTTAAATAGATATACATACTGCATATACATGTGTATAAATGTATACGCACACAACATATATATATATGTGTGTATATACACACACACACGTGACACAGATATTGAGATAGAAATGCAGATACACACAATCAGATTTTATATATATAAATATATATATATATATATACATATGTACTTATAGATACACATAGATATATATATAGAGTGAGATATATATATATCGATACACATATCTAAATATATATACACGTGTACATATATATATATAGATATATACACAAATATGTGTATATGCATGCATTTGTACATATATATATATATATGTATATATATATATATATATATATATATATATATATATATATATATATATATATATATATATATATATATATATATGTATATATATATATATATGTATATATACATACATATATGTATATATATATATGTATATATATATATATGTATGCATATGTATATATACGTACATCTATCTATGTATCGGTTTATCCACGTCTGTATACCTATATGTATATATTTGTGTGTGTATATATATATATAAATATGTATGTATATATCTATGTAGATATATATGTATGCATTTATATACATATATGTATGTATGCATACATATATATATATATATATATATATATATAT
>NC_069009.1:5563133-5563503 GCF_001194135.2 Octopus bimaculoides
TATATATATATATATATATATATGCATACATGCATGTAATAAATATATTTATCTATACACACATACACACACCCACATATATATGCATTCACACACACATTCACATACAATCTCACATTGATATACTGATACACATACAAACACATGCCGTCATACAGTATATGCCAAAGGTTGATTATCGTTTTTTAATACTGGATGGGCATGGGCGGGAAAGGTGCGCCTTTTTGTCATTTCTCTGGTTGTTGTTATTATTATTATTATTATTATTATTATTATTATTACCATTATTATTATTGTTGTTACTGATGTTATTATTATTATTATTATTATTATTATTATTATTATTATTATTATTATTATTATTACTATT
>NC_069009.1:5563513-5563896 GCF_001194135.2 Octopus bimaculoides
TTCCATCGTTACCGCAAAAACCAAAAAAAAAAAAAAAGAAAAAAAGAAAAAGGAAACAAAAAAGAAAAACAACAACCAAAGAAAAGTAACCCCCCCCCCAAAAAAAACACGGACCGTCTATAGCAGCAACTACAACTACAAGAAGAACTACAACAACAATATCGACTACAAACGTAATGTCGACAACAATAATGAACACAACTCCTAAATCATTGGAAGGGTAACAAATAAAACAACATTATTATAATAAGTAGTTGGTTGTTAGATTGGAAGTCAGTGGTTTAATTTTTTACACTATTGGCAGTGTGTGTGCGTGTGTATATAATGTGTGTGTATATATTTCTGATTATATATATATATATATATATATATATATATATATA
>NC_069009.1:5563996-5567399 GCF_001194135.2 Octopus bimaculoides
GAGTTTGAGACAATGTTAGAGAAAGTGAAGAAAAGACAGCAAAGAAAGAAATAACAAATAACAACAGAAAAAAAAAATGGGAAATAAAAAAAAAATACTGCTTTACGACAGCCACAAAGGTGTTCGCTGCTTAGCAACTAAACCAAGCTCCCCTTAGCAACGAAGTCGAAAGTCTCGTCAGGCGGCGGACATAAAACTTATGTTTGCTGTTAAGCTGTTGAAATATTCTCGTGAAACATGTAAGATAAACCGAAGAAAAAAATGCTCTAAATCGACAAGTATTTCACTAGGAATTTTTATTCAGGTATTTTACGAGAATTGTTACTGAAAAAAGTTTCTCAAAAAATGAAATTTGATAAGGTTTTGCAGAAAGTTACGATGTATATAGTATTGTGTTTATGTGTATATAACTTCGACATTGTCCACATGTCTTTCTTTTGTTCTGTAGTGAATTATATAATAGCTTGTTATGTATATTTTATATATATATATATATATGTGTATATTTTATTTTATATATATATATGTATATTTTATTTTATATATATGTATATATATTTTCTATGTATGTATATATATTTTGTTATTGCTGATATTCAGACTGTATGGAGTGACTCAAGGGTCAAGAGTTCGTGTATTTAACAAAAGGGATATACATTAATGTATGTATGTATGTAATATTTGTTTATATGTATGTAATGTATGTGTGTGTGTGTGTGTATATATATATATATATATATATATATATATATATATATATATATATATATATATATATATATATATATATATATATATACTCTTTATTCTCTTTTACTTGTTTCAGTCTTTTGACTGTGGCCATGCTGGAGCACTGCCTTTAGTCGAGCAAATCGACCCCAGGACTTATTCTTTAGAAGCCTAGTACTTATTCTATCGATCTGTTTTACCGAACCGCTAGGTTACGGGGACATAAGCACACCAGCATCGGTTGTCAAGCGATGTTATATATGAGTGTGTAGCTTCTATTTCTTACTTGTTTCAATCATTAGACTGCGACCATGCTGAAGAATTTTCGTCGAACGAACCGACCCCCAGTATATTGTGTGTATGTATGTGAATATGTTTGTGTGTGTATATATATATATATATATGTGTCTCAATGACCAAGGGGGTTGGTGTACGCCTGTATTTTGCAGGACACGTCCTTGATTCCGTCGTCCAAATTTGCGTCCGGTAGGAATATTTTAAAATCCTCCAAGAGACCAGAATTTCAGCTTTCGTCACTGAAAAAACGCCAAAGACCAAAAATGTGTGTCAGGCAGAGCCACAGACAGTCGTGGCAACTGTCAATGGACGTGTCCTCGAGTTTGACACTCCAGACATGACAACCCTGTTGAAGCATATAACTAATTTGTTTTCTGAATACTAGAAATATCAACACCAGTATTCGTATCTAATGGTTACCATGTTATAAATAATAGAAACCTTCTATCTTTTATCTGTTTCAATCATTAGACTGCGGCCATGCTGGGGCACCGCTTTGAAGATTTTTCAGTCTAATGAATCGATCGCAGTACCTTTTTTTGTTTGTTTTTTGCTTTTTTTTTTGTTTCTTAAAGCTTGGTACTTATTCTATCTCTCTCTTTTACTGAACTGCTAGGTTACGAGGACGAGCACACACCTCTATCTATCTATCTATCTACCTATCTATCTATCTTTACTCTTTTATTCTTTTACTTGTTTCAGTCATTTGACTGCGGCCATGCTGGAGCACCGCCTTTTAGTCGAGCAAATCGACCCCAGGACTTATTCTTTGTAAGCCTAGTACTTATTCTATCGGTCTTTTTGCCGAACCGCTAAGTTACGGAGACGTAAACACACCAGCATCGGTTGTCAAGCGATGCTGGGGGGACAAACACAGATACACAAACATATACACACACATACATACATATATATACATATACACGACAGGCTTCTTTCAGTTTCCATCTACCAAATCCACTGACAAGGCTTTGGTCGGCCCAAGGCTATAGTAGAAGACACTTGCTCAAGGTGCCATGCAGTGGGACTGAATCTGGAACCATGTGGATGGGAATCAGGTTTACTACCACACAGCCAATGTATGTACACACATCTAGCTTCTTTCAGTTTCCATCTCCCAGATCCACTCACAAAGCTTTGGTTAATCCAGAATGATAGTCGAAAACACTTGCCCAAGGTGCCGTGTCGTGGGACTGAACCCTTGACCAAACAGCCGGGGCCTATTATCCAGCTTCCTAGCCACACAGCCACATCTCCACTTACATGCTGTACACTTTCATAAAATAACGAAACAACAAGTTTACCAAATTCCTGTCCAGTTTTCAGCGATCCCTGACCCTTATACTCCATTTGTTATCTTCAAGAATTTGACTCCCTTCGCAACCAGTTTCATAATTTGTGTATATATTTTTTTTTTTGCTTTTTTTTTTTTGTTCCTTTTTCTCTACTCCCCACCACCACCACCACCACCCTACATCGAAATTCACCTCTGCAATTTTTGGTATTATTTCCTTATTCCATTCTGTTTATTTTATTTCTTTGTTTGTTCATTGTCTTGGCATTTCAAGAATCATTCCTCCTTTTTGCTTCCATCCTTCCCTCCATCCCCACCCCCCACAACGCTGTGTTATAGAATTTAGCAAAGGTCAGTCTCCGTTGACGAACGGAGATGAGTGGGTGGCTGTATGTTTACCAGAGGTCAGTGCCGCGGTCAGCAGCATTGGGGATATATATTGTTACTCGATTCCAGAACCGTTTTAAATCATTGATTTTTTGTTTGTTTTTTTTTTCTTTTTTGGTTCCAGCAACCAACTGGAATCGTCTTTGGATTGTTTTTTGGCAAACAGTCTGTCTGATTTCCTTTCTCTGATCGAGATAATTATAGTCACCTAATCCACCAAACATGTAGACATACATACACACATGCATATATATGTATATGTGTGTTTATGAAAATGTACACCCATGCATCTATTTCCTTATCTGTCTGTCTTTCTCTCCTTACCCCCTCTCTCTACATCATACAAGCACATACACACACACACACACACACACACACACACATGTATATGTGTGTGTTTGTATGTATATTTCTTTATACACGTTTGTGTCTATGTGCACACACGCACACACACGCATATATATATATATATATATATATATATATATATATGTACATATACACACGTGTATGTATAGATACATACACACATGTATATATATTTATACACATGCACATATATAAATATATATATACACGTGTATATGTACATATATGCACACTCATGTATGTATGTATGTATCTATCTATCTATCTATCTATCTATCTATCTATATATATATATATATATATATATATATATATATATATATATAT
>NC_069009.1:5572135-5574687 GCF_001194135.2 Octopus bimaculoides
GTTTTCGACCCCCTCGAAAAGAAAAACTCTACATTTGTATTTTGTCCCCTCTGTGTTGAGCCCTGTGTGGCTAATAAAGAAACCTATCTATCTATCTATCTGTCTGTCTAGCTGTCTGTCTATCTATCTGTCTGTCTAGCTGTCTGTCTATCTATCTGTCTGTCTAGCTGTCTGTCTATCTATCTATCTATCTATCTATCTATCTATCTATCTATCTATCTATCTATCCATCTGCCTGTTTATCTATCTCTGTTTGCCTGCCTTACCATCAATGGTGCGTCTCCCTGGCACAAAACCAAACTGCATCCCATCCAGACTAATTTTATTCCTAATTAGTTGAACTATGACCCTCTCTCTAACTTTCATCACCTGGTCTTACAATTTGATACCTCTGTAATTTTTTTCTGTCTAAGTTGTCACCTTTACCTTTGCAGCAATTGACTATCGTGCTGCGGCGACTCCTTCATTTGCAACCTGAATAACTATACAAGTGACTAGATCACAGCCCACACCACCAGATATTTTAAGCATCTCTGCAGTGATTCCTGATGGGCCGGGGATTTTTCCCCGTTTTCATATCCTTCATGGCTTTGTCTACCATGCTATTGTCTATTCAGATTACTGGATCCTCGTTAAACAGACTGTCCTTCTCCCATGACTTCTCTACATTTAGTGACCTTTCATAGTAACACCTTTGCAGAGTCACTAACTAAAAGTGAATCATCATCCATGCGGATACACTTCTCTCCCCCAGCATCATAATTTTTCCCTGGCACATTGTCTTGCAAAACCGAAACACTACTGCAGAACATTGGCAAACTTCTTCCCTTCTGCTTCATCCTTAGCTAAGTATACCTGCTTCCTAGCTTCCCTTCTAGCTGCCTGATATAGCTCTTTGCTACTACCACTATTCCAGTCCTTCCAAGCCTGTTTCTTTGTTCTAATAGCTCTGTCATCTACACCATTCCACCACCATGCTATCCGAGGTCTGTTTGGGATTTTGTACTAGCCACAAATTTCGTGTGTGGCAACTCAGCAAGTTGTCTTGTATGAACTTCCAATTGTCTTCTATGTTACATGTCTGTAACTCCTCCTCCTCATCTTCAAATGCTTGAGTTAGGACATCTCTAAATCTCTGCCTATTCAAAGGATCCTTAAGCTTCCAGATCCTTCCTTTTCCAAACTGGCTTGTTTCTTGGAATTCTTTTCTAAAAAAAAAATAGACTTTCACCACTTGAAAATAAAAAAAACTAAAAGAAGCAGCACATATGCTAGAACACAGTAACCTCCGAAGCAGACCGAGTGCAGGTATGAGCAGCATATGGGAACCAGTATTAGGGAAGGATAGGAGAATATTAGATTTATAAGCCCTAAAATTCACTCCATAATTGCCCATGGGCATATGGCATAGTGGTTAAGAGCGCGGGCTACTAACTCCAAGATTCCGAGTTCGATTCCAGGCAGTGACCTGAATAATAATAATAATAATGATAATGACATCGAAAAATTCCTTAGGAATGAGAACCCAGGTTCGAAATTTCCCCAAGGAAATTCGAAGGCTGGAGGGTATATTAGCCGAAACGTTGTGTTAACAACAAACAAGATGAGGACATGTCAAATGTAAATAATTCCTCATCTCTTAAATATAGAACTGTAGTATCCAGTATTGTTTGATTAATTAAGCTAACCAATTAGTGAAAGGTCAGTCCTGATCAAACAGTTCTACCACAAAAAATGTTCCAGCCATGACCATCCCCTCTTTTGTTAAGACATTGTGTATCTAGGACTAAATTATCTCGTGTAGTACAGTAGTTAGTATTAATGGGTATAGTTGTTGTTTTAACCCCGAGTCAGTCACGGTCCATCAAACCTATAATCAAAGGTATTCCAGTCTTTACCTTTTAGTTTTTCATATAGCCATAGTCTAGCTCGGCTTACATGATTAAACATGTCCATTTTAAAAAGAGAATATGTTGCGTGTGACTTGAAGATTTGGTTGTTATTTCCAGATCAAAACACCACACAAATGCATTCACTGCTCGTATTGTAGTTTGGGATCCTTGCTCTTGTTCTTTCTCTTTCTTTCTCTCCTCCTTCCAGTTTATTTTCTCCTCTCTCTCTCTCTCTCTCTCTCTGTTCTTCTCTAACCCTTTCTATATATCTCTCTCTATCTCTTCCGTTCTTTCTCTCTCTTGGACATTTTCTCAATATTTCTCTATTTCTCCTTACACACTCTTTTTCTTCCACTCCATATCTGTGTCCCTCTCTCTCTGTCCATCTCTATCTGTCTCTGTCTCTCTCCCTCCCTCTGTCTTTCTCTCTTGCTTGCTCTCTTCTTATCACTTCATCTCCTTCCTCCTCTGTCTGTTTGTCTCTCTCTCTCTCTCTCTCTCTCTCTCACTCTGTCTCTGAGTTTTTTCATATCTCTCCATCTTTCTCTCTCTACTCCTCCTCTCCTTAAACCACCATCTCAAGAAAAGCCATTATCAAATCCACCCCACCCCCACACCATGGCACCCTACCCTCCATGTCCCTGACCTTTCAAATGCCAC
>NC_069009.1:5575623-5581633 GCF_001194135.2 Octopus bimaculoides
ATATATATATATATATATAATATTAATAATATATAAATATGCATATATCCCTACATATATGTACAAACCTACATATATATGTATTTAAATTTAATAATAGGATGAATTCTTTTATAAGAATTTATCAAGTAGCTAGCGTGGAAAAAACCTCATAAAGGACAAAAATCCATCGTTTATTCCCCAAAATATATCTATTTATATAAGGGCGTTACTATACAAGAATGCCTCACGCTAAGAGGGACTCTAAGGTCAAACTACCGTTATCAACACATTTTTACCGAACACGAGGAAATGCAGCTCTCAAAGCTAGACCCTTAAATGCGTGAGGCATTCTTGTATAGTAATGCCCTTATATAAATAAATACATATATATGTATATATATATATATACATGCATATATGGGTACAGGATATCAAAAAAACATTAAACACAATGAGAAACGAAAACATAAAAACGAAAATATAGAAAACGAACTTTTTTCGAACAACGAAAAAGACAAACAGAAATAGACGTGCAACATAGAGAGTATAACCCTTCGTCAGTTGTCCCTGTTCCATTTACTCTGCATTTCGAAGGCAGAAAATCAACATACTCAAAGCAGACTTAGGATAATGAACAACGTGTCTCCACTATGCAAACCCTATGAAACAAAGAAACATGTACAGAGCTTCATGCACCACATGCAATTCTCTGGATATTATCAGGAAGATAGGGTTTGGTATACGGAGGAGCTAGAAAGAAATTAGATAGCATTATATGTAATGAAACCAGTGGTACCTGCCCCAGATATAGAAGTAAAGACTGGAATAGGATACAGAGAGTTTGTGACGAAGCAAACAGGGTGAACATGTGGTACAAGATTGACGAATATCCAGGAGTGACGAATATCCAGGAGTGATGTTTGTAGAGGCCACAGCCCATGGAGAACTAGCCTGAAGATTTAAGAAAGCTCTGAAGGAGGCCAGACTCAACATTAAGATCGTTGAAAAGCCAGGGGCTCCATCAGGTCACAACTGTGTTGGACGTACCTCTTTGAGAATACTACATGCATCAATGATATAACTAACAATGATAACCTACCCTATAGTAAGAATTCAAATAAAGTAGCCCTGAAAAGGGCTTTAATGCATTTCCAGAGTCTATAGAAGTTAGGAGGAAATACTAATAAGTTATGTATACTAAAATCGTGAAGCATGTTAGTAATAACAGGCTAATCAGATGTGAGATAATTACATTTCAAAGTAAATAACTCTGAAAAGGGTTTTTGTGTGCACCCAGAGAATATAATCCTCAGGGGCGCTAGAGTTGAAATAGATTTACAATGAATGTAGAAACAAACTGACATTTAGTTTTACAGTAGACATACAAATAAATTTGCATATAGATTTAAAAATAAAATAACGTGTAGATTATTGATACATTTACAACACTTAAAAATATTACAGTTAAATAATAAATACCTGATGATTTGGTGAATCTTATTCAATTTGCAAAGCTTCTTGATAAACAACATTTTTATACTTTCCTTGTGGGGCATAAATAAACAAATGATTAGGATTGCCGACTCTTGAGCATCCCACTTAAAGTTAACCTTGGAAGAAAACTGGTTCCGCAAAATTCAGACCTACCACATCCAAGGACTGTCCCTGGGCCTTGTTAATGCTCATTACAAAGCTCAGTCTCAACAGGAATTGCAGGCACTTGTACTGGAAAGGCATATCCAAAGGAAAAAGTGGAATTCTAGGAATGAATACAGGCTCACCGCTTGCTTTACGAGTCAAAATTGTTGTCTCCAAGACTGTTGGCATCATTTGCTTTATTATAAGTCGTGGTGCCATTGCAAAACTTTGGTGGATCGAGGTTTCGAAGCAGCATAACTGGTGCTCCAATCTTGAGGTGGGAGGCCGGGTGGTATTAGACGATTCAAGAATTCAACTGGATAATTCACAGCTTCATCGATGTTGAGTACAGCGTCAATGGAATTGTAGATGTGACGCTCACCTGGCAACTGTTCCAGAAGTTTAAAGTTCAAATCAACAACTTCCACATTCTTTGGAACTAAAATGGCACAAGTTTTCAGGCAGATGTGATATGTAAACTGGTTTCTCAAGTTAGGAAACACCTTATTCATTAGTTCCTTTAAATCAGATACCAAATGTCCAGAAGGCACGCTCACCTGGCCATACTTCTCGCCAACCGAAGTGCTATTACTGATGTCCAATAGTTTCTTTGAAAAGGTTCTGCCTGCATTATCACCACTGAGCTGCACTTTCATGTTGGTTGTGAGTCTTAGCTTTTGCACACTGCTTCATAAGTAGGATGACTTTATGTTGGCAATTACTTCATCACCTCGATGGCAGTTACTCAGAAGTAAATGCTGGCATTTACTTCATCACCTCAGTGTGACAATTTTTTTCTCGTGTTTTTTTGAGTGCATTCAATCTATCTGACCTCCAGTTGCACCACAAACCACTTATTTCCGGAAAAGAAAGCAGGTAGTGGTAGGGACCTCGGAGTTTCCCACCAATAGAGTTTTGTTACACAGGTTTTTGTTTTTCTTTTCCAGTTTGTTTTACATACTTTCAACAAATGTGACATCGAAATCACGCATAAACAGATCCTTCCCCCAGAAAAGGAAAGATTTGGCTTCAAGAAAATGTTATTGTTTCAATCCAAATGAAAATAAATATTACATGTTAACACACATGGGGTATAATACTGTTACCTTGTAAAATTTGATTTGATGGAGCTATTTGAGAATGCATAGGGAACAGACAGACAAAGAATTATATATATATATGAGCGTGGCCGTTGCCAGTACCGCCTGACTGGCTCCCGTAGGATTTTCGAGTGAGATCGTTGCCAGTGCCCCTGGACTGGCTTGTGCGGGTAGCACATAAAAGACACCATTTCGAGCGTGGGCGTTTTCGTGCGGGTGACACGTAAAAGCACCCACTACACTCTCTGAGTGGTTGGCGTTAGGAAGGGCATCCAGCTGTAGAAACTCTGCCAAATTAGATTGGAGCCTGGTGTTGCCATCCGGTTTCACCAGTCCTCAGTCAAATCGTCCAACCCATGCTAGCATGGAAAGCGGACGTTAAACGATATATATATATATATATATATATATATTGATAGAAAAGGTAAGACAACAAAAGAAAGAAAGAGACCTCAATATTATGTAAATAGAGGAATTTATCTGTAAATAATATGTGACAATTATTCGGCAGCCATGATAAAACTCCGAGTTTCGGATGCCGGGGTGGGAGCCCACGCCAACATCTCTTCAGTTAACCGGCCATTGAAAATTCCTGTGAAAAATGACCGTTAAACAAAGGGAAATTACTGTGTGATTGACCGTCATTAAGACAAAAGAGCTAATAGACCGCTAAGTAAGGGGAGGGGGTAAAAGTAATTGAGTAAAGAAGTCTTAACCACACAGTCATGTCTTTGTTTATGTAACAGAACCCTTCCCATTTCTTTTCGATGGTGTTTTGGTTTCAGTCCATCACCTCAGCTTTCCATGCTGGCATGGGTTGGATGGTTTGACATGGAGCTGGATAGTTGGGAGCTTTTGGACTCTAGCTGTCTGTTTTTGCATGGTTTCTATAGCTGGATCCCCTTCCTAATGCCAACCACTTAACCAAGTGTACCGGGTGCTTTTTACGTGTCATTGTCCGTTATGGGTGTGTTAACACAGCACTGGCACAGGTGTTTTTGAAGTGGCACCACTTAAATAATTAATAATATTGTTTTATATGTATATATATATATATATATATATATTCAAATGAGTATATGGATGTATATTAATATATATGCATGTGTATTTATTCATGTGTATATACATACATATATACATTTATATGTGTGTGGGTATGTGTATATATGTATCATTGTGTGGAGGCACAATGGCTCAGTGGTAAGGGCAGCGGACTCGCGGTCATAGGATCGCGGTTTCGATTCCCAGACTGGGTGTTGTCAGTGTTTATTGAGCGAAAAACACCCAAAGCTCCACGAGGCTCTGGCAGGGGATGATGGAGAACCCTGCTGTACTCTTTCACCACAACTTTCTCTCACTCTTACTTCCTGTTTCTGTTGTGCCTGTAATTCAGAGGGTCAGCCTTGTCACACTGTGTCACGCTGAATATCTCCGAGAACTACGTTAAGGGTACACGTGTCTGTGGAGTGCTCAACCACTTGCACGTTAATTTCAGGAGCAGGCTGTTCCGTTGATCGGATCGACTGGAACCCTCGACGTCGTAAGCGACGGAGTGCCAACAACAACATATATATGTTTATATGTATTTATGTGTATTTGGGTGTGTGTATAAATATGTATGATTTACACTATAATCTGATGGTCATGAAAAATAATCTAGTGGATGAATGTTTACTGAGGGCTCTGTAAACTATGTATAACGGAACAGTAAGAAAGAAGACATTCAACAATGAATACACTATACATACATACATACATACATACATATGAATGGTGAGGAGTGGTCATACACACACACACATGCGTATATATAAATAAAGATGTTTATGTATATGTATATATTAAAATGTATATACAGATGTATATAAATATCTGTATGCGTGTATATTTGTGTAAATACATATGCATGCATGCACACACACACACATAATTGTATATGCAGATGTATGTATATGTGTGTGTGTGTATGTGTATATATATATATATATATATGTGTATGTATATATATATATATATATATATATATATATATATATATATATATATATATATATATATATATATATACGCATACATTTAAATTTGTCAGAACTGTCCACTAGATGGTGAATCAACACACACAGACACACACATACACACACTATTTATACACACACATACATATTTGTATTTGTTCTCTCAAGGGTTTCACTAACCTACCCACTGCAACCACCACCACCACCACCACCCAACAACAACAACAACAGCTGCTGCACGGCACCAAAAAATCATTCCATCACAGAAACAGAAGAATATGTAATTTTCTATCTATAGAATTAATTAACCGTAATTCTCTCGAAGATTTTGAAAATCTCTGAATCATCAAATCGTCATCATTATTATTATTATTGTTGTTGTTGTTGTTGTTTTCTTTTGTGCTTTTTTTTTTGGTATTTTTTTATCACTCCTAAGATTTTTCTGAAAGTAAAAGAAAATTTAAAAAAAAAACATAAAAAAAGCAAAAAAAAAAAAAAAAATGAAAAGTAAAAATAAAATGCTTGTACATAAATATAAACAAACACACTTCAAGAAAACAAAAACTATCGAAAAATCGAAAATTAAAATTAAAATGGCGAAAATGAAGCAAAACAACAACAACCACAACAACAACAACAATAAGTACAAAAACAAAAGACTTAAAAGTAGAAGCAGCAACAACAATAATAAAGTTAATTTATAAAAATAAAGTGGAATAATGATGAAAAAATTAGATGAAAATGTAAAAAAAAAAAAAAAAAAAAACATAATAAAGGAAAAAACTGCAAATGTTTTCGTAAATTTTTTGGAAAGGAAAAAGGGTTTTGTTTTTTTCTGCTGAGTAAGATTTTTCTAGATCATGATAATAATAGTAATAATAATAATAATAATCATCGTTTAACGTCCGCCTTCCATGCTAGCATGGGTTGGACGATTTGACTGAGGTCTGGTGAAACCAGATGGCTACACCAGGCTCCAATCTGATCTGGCAGAGTTTCTACAGCTGGATGCCCTTCCTAACGCCAACCACTCCGAGAGTGTAGAGGGTGCTTTTATGTGCCAGAAATTTAGAAACAACATGCTGTACTGTTTGGCATTCATGCCAGAAACTCCAATATGAACATTTCAGAGTGTTTGAAATAATTTAACAAAAAACTATATAAATTAATAAAGGACTGAACCAGTGCGTGTGTTTATTACCGGCATAATGCCTCTCCCAAGGTTTAATTATATATTTATATATATATGCACATACATGTGTGTGTGTATAG
>NC_069009.1:5583226-5584239 GCF_001194135.2 Octopus bimaculoides
GCCACAGCCAAATGACTGAAACAAGTAAAAGATAAAAGACATTCTTCTACTTGTTTCAGTCATTTGTGGCCATGCAGGACTCCATCGGTCACTTTTGTCAAACCGCTAAGTTACAGGGTCATATATACACCAACACCAGTTGTCAGGTGGTGATGAGGGGTGGTGGACAAACACACACACACATGACAGGCTTCTTTCAGTTTCCGTCTACCAAATCCACTCACAAGGTTTTGGTCAGCCCAAGGCTATAGTAGAAGACACTTGTCTGAGGTAGCATGCAGTGGGACTGAACCCAGAACCCTGTGGTTGGGAAGTATATATGTATAGGGTGGCAAGCTGTCAGAATCATTAGCACGCTGGGTGAAATGCTTAGAGTTATTTCGTCTGCCGTTACATTCTGAGTTCAAATTCCACTGCGGTCGACTTTGCCTTTCATCCTTTTGGGGTTGATTAAATAAGTACCAGTTACGTACTGCGGTCAATGTAATCAAATTAATCCCTTTGTCTGTCCTTGTTTGTCCCCTCTGTGTTTAGCCCCTTGTGGGCAATAAAGAAATATGTATATATGTATATTGAAGTTGCATGGCTTAATGGTTAGGGTATTACACTCTTGATTGTGAGATCTTGGGTTTGATTCCCAGACCAAGCATTGCATTGTGTTCTTGAGCAAAGCACTTTATTTCAGGTTGCTCCGTGGTCATTTCGACATCTGACATGTGGCATATGGTGCACCTGTACAAGTAATGTCAATCTGATAGAGGGAGAGAGCTTGTGTGCACAGAAACATTTGATCCCAATAAGGAAATCGTATGTGAGGTTGTTTGGCAAGAAATTGCCGAACCCTCAAACAGGAGTTTCAGTTGTTGGTTGGGAGAGGGAGGTACAAGACTGAGCAGTGGAGGAAACTGTGGAAGAGATAGACCCAGGAAGACCTGGGATGGGGTTAGGGTTATATGGATGTATGTTAGTATTTATATGTATGTATATATATATATATATATATATATATATAT
>NC_069009.1:5585045-5586044 GCF_001194135.2 Octopus bimaculoides
TATGTATGTGTGTGTATATGTTTGTATGTCTGTAGTTGTCCCCCCAACTTCGCTTGACAACCGATGGTGGTGTGTTTACGTCCCCGTAACTTAGCGGTTCGGCAAAAAGAGACCGATAGAATAAGTACTAGGCTTACAAAGAATAAGTCCTGGGGTCGATTTGCTCGACTAAAGGCGGTGCCCCAGCATGGCCACAGTCAAATGACTGAAAGAAGTAAAAGAGTATATGTATGTACATATATATATATATATATATATATATATGTATATGTGCATGTATATGTGTATGTGTAAAAGAGTTAGTGGTTATAGTAACTGACTGAGGGATAAAATATCCGTATATACTATTGGTATCCGTTATCTGTATTATCCCCAAGCATTGGTGTGCAGGGACACTATGCACGTAGAGTGCAGGTAACAACAGGACAAACAAGAGTTTAATAGGAACCAATGTAAATAATTAGAAAATGGAGAAAACCCAAAGATTAACGAACACAATGATTGGACCACATTCATAGCTTATTTTTTAATACAAAGCATGACAGACCAAATAGGTGATGTAACAAATCTCACAGCCATTTCTGCATCCATTGCCAAACGCTGTCTGTAAATAATTGCGAAAATAAAATTCTTCATGTACATAGGACATTCGAATTCAGGCAATGGAGCTTCATCAGAATAAAGAACAAGAGCATACAACATAAATAAAGGGAAGGAGGAATAGGGAAGAAGACATGGCTTAGACAAAAAGTCTAGAATCCCAATCATCATCATCATCATCGTCATCGTCGTTTAACGTCCGCTTTCCATGCTAGCATGGGTTGCACGATTTGACTGAGGACTGGTGGACCAGATGGCTACACCAGGCTCCAATCTGATTTGGCAGAGTTTCTACAGCTGGATGCCCTTCCTAACGCCAACCACTCCGAGAGTGTAGTGGGTGCTTTTACGTGCCACTGGCACAAAGGCCAGTCAGGAGGTACTGGCGACGGCCACGCT
>NC_069009.1:5586871-5588234 GCF_001194135.2 Octopus bimaculoides
ATAAGGAAGAATTTAGTAAATTTTATCATTATTAAGCTGAGGTTTGGAATGTAAATTAACCTGAAATTTTGATGGAAGGATTTAATTTAGATCACCTTAAATCTTACGTTACCATAGGAGAGTATTGTAGTTCACTTGAAGCATTGTGTATTGTTTCTAAAGAATAAAAAGTTTTGAATGGTACAACAGTGCACTATAATACAAAAATGGACTATATACCTGTTGTAATTTAGTTATCTATAGTCCGATGATATTTCGGAATACAATTTCTTCTTCAGACTATGGATAACTAAATTACAACAGGTAGATAGTCCATTTTTTGTATTATAGTGCATTGTTGTACCATTCAAAACTTCTTATTCTTTGTGTTACCATAACTGAAATCCACCACCTTTCTTTCAGTTAATTTTAAAAATAACTAAGAAATTTAGTAAAATAACTTTGTCATTACTAAAATGGTGTTTGGAACATTAAAAGGAAATTTTGAATGAAGGTTTTAATTGAGATCACTTGAACCCTTTTGTTAGCATATATGTATTGAAGTATAATGCTTTTGTTTCAATTAATTTTGAAAATGAGGAAGAATTTTGTAAAATAACTTTCTCATTAATAAGCTGGAATTTTGAACAGACAAACTTGAAAATGTGAGGGAAAAAGATTTTTAGATTTGTCTTACCCTTTCGTTGCCGTATTTCTATAGAAATACGCTACCTTAATTTGAAGTGATTTTGAAAATAACAAAGAATTTAGTAAAATAACTTTGCTGTTATCAAGCTGGTACTTAGAATATAATTTAACTTGAGATTTTGATGGATGGTTTTAATTTAGATCTCTTTAAAACAGGAAGTTTGTATCATGGAACCCTGATTGCTCTCTGGCAGTTTGGTGTCGATGGAAGATAATGAAGGAATTAGTAAAAGAACTTTGTCATTATTGAGTTGGTGTTGGAACAAAATTAACATGACACTTTGATGAAAGGTTTTAATTAAGATCACTATAAAACAGCAAGTTTGTATCATAGAACCAGGAGAATTGTTGTCTAAGACAGGTTGATATCAAAAGGGCCAACATTTTTGTGGCCATACTTCTGTTGCAATATGCTGTCTTTGTTTCAATTAATTTTGGAAACAAGGAAATTTAGTGCAGTAAGTTTGTTGTTTGGAAACAAAATTAACATGAAATTTTGATGGAAGATTTTAATTTAGATTATTTCAAACGTTTTGTTGCCATTTTTCTGTTGAAGGAAAACGTGAACTTTTGTGTCATAGAACCAGGTTGGTATGAAAAGGGTGAAAAACTTACAATTCTCATAAATTATGAGATAAAATATTGTTGCTTTCAAAGGTTCATCATTTTAAACACT
>NC_069009.1:5588395-5593303 GCF_001194135.2 Octopus bimaculoides
AAGTTTGTATCATAGAACCAGGTTGGTATGAAAAGGGTGAAAAACTTACAATTCTCATAAATTATGAGATAAAATATTGTTGCTTTCAAAGGTTCATCATTTTAAACACTTGGTTGGAATAACAAAACTAAAATTATTTACCAAGAAAAAAAAACCCGAAAAAGGAATTTATACAGAAATTAATTGAAACCCAAATTTGTCTCAAATTCTTAATCATCTCTTTCTCTCTCTCTTTTTTCTTTTTGTATTTTTGTTTTGAATTTATAACAGAAGGTTAGTTTCTAGGAAAATAATAGAAATACGATTCTGAGATGACTGTTTGTGTATGGCCGGAAAGGAAATAAAAGAAAAAAAGAGAACAATATTGTAAGTCACCTGACCTTTTAGAGTGTGGCTTCAAAAATCTGGAGTCTTTGGGAAATGTTTCTGGTACATATATATATACACATATATATACATACAGGGTATCTCAGTGTTATCTATCTATTTCAATGAGAGTGGACAAATTTTTAAAAAGCTGACAGAATTTTATGTTTGTTTCTTAATTCTGTTACTAAAACAAATAGATTTATAAGTCATGCATCATGACTTTATTGGAAATTTTCAACATGTACTCCGTCTGAATCCGTGCATATTTGATATCTACCATTAGCATTGCAAAACACATTTTGAAGCATTTCAGGAGTTAGCTCTTGCATGGCTAACTGAATGCGTTCTTTAAGCTCAGCTAATTTGTTGCTCCATCTTTGGGATGGTGGTAGAGAAAATAATTGCATCCAAATTGATGAAAAGCTGTTGTGGTCAGATAAGTGGGATCCAACAGGAATGAAAATAAAATTATAAAAATAATTATAAAAATCATATTCTGAACGAAATAAAAAAATTATACACTTTTAACACATATTAAGCATGATAAACATAAATAAAAGTGAGTTTTTAAAAGAATTGTCCCATTTCACTGAAATAGTTAATTCTGGCACAGCCTGTATATATATATATATATATATATATATATATATATATATATACATATATATATATATTTTTAAGCAGTTAAGTATATGTCTGGTGAAAGAGTGGCCAATGGTTTTGCATCCATATGGACTTAGCCCTGTGGATAACTAATCAGGCCCTTATGCTGGAGGGCATATATTTCTTGAAACTGGAACTAGAACACACCAATATCAGCAGCACCAGCAAAGCGACCAGTCCCATTCCCAGTATTATCAATGATGGCAGCCAGAACACCATCAGCGACAGCAGCAGCAACACCAGCACTATGGCCAGGGATCACCACCACAATGACAAAAGCCACAGCACCATCACCAGACCGATGCTTCATAATAATAGCAGCAGCAACAACAACAACACATGCAGGTCTGGGGGCCAATAGAAGAGGCACCAGAGGTGTGAACAGAAGTAGAACTCAAGTTTGGAGATCTATCGAGTCAGCCAGAACTACCTTTAAGTAGCACCTGTACAACCACAGGTCGTCTTTTAAACTGCCAGAAAAACATTACGTCACATCCCAGGTTGGCCACGTATTGCACCCTAAGGATGAAGGAACTCCATAGGAAATTAAATGGAGGACCGTAGAGCAGCCAGTATCCTACATTAACAGGAACAGATGATGCAAGCTTTGCATAGCAGAGTGAGCAAGTAACTTCAAAAACTCCTGTTATCCAGAATTACTGTTAAATTCCCGACACGATATTTATAGTCTCTGCCTTTTCTTCAAACACTACCTCTTGCAAGTTTGGGATTTGCCATTCATTGAATCCAACAAGAAAAAGAAGCCCTTTTGGGCTAGAAGCAGCCTGAGGCCAGAGGTTCCCCATTCGCCACTTCAACCCATATGGACTGCCAACTGAACTGGAAATAACTCGCCCTTGCTGACCCATGAGATGTATTTTTTGTTTACTACTAACTAACCATAATGGATTTCTACCTCCAGTTTGAAGAGTTATATGCCCTCTGCCATTACGATCTGACAAGTCGTCCATGGGGCTAAGCCCTTTATGGATGCAAAACCATTGGTTACTCTATGATCAGACATAGACTTAACTATTCATAAATACATTATTGCTCTATGGTTTAGAGGAGTATGCTTCTTTTTTGAATATCATACACTGACAATATATATATATATATATATATATATATATATAGATAGATATATATATATATAATTAAGGGATCAGCAAATATTTGCTTCACCATATACCGAAGTTCTGAACTTCGGTATATGGTGAAGCAAATATCTGCTGATCCCTTAATTATATTTATAAATATATATGAGCTTTTAAATAAGTTCTCCACCAATAATGGTGCTTTCATACCGATGGGCTTGGTAAAAATTATTAATTGTTAATTGATTTATTAATTAATAAATTGATAATCCTTTACCCTTTTAATTTGTATATATATATATATATATATATATATATATATATATATGTATATCCTTCTGATTTAACCATTCATGTTTCAGTGGGGAAAAAATGTATTGTTGTGAAGGACTTAGTCTTATCGGGTTTGGCCCAAAATTCTGTGGACCCACTGGAGATTTTTCGTGGTTGTATAGTTAAGAAGTTTGCTTCTCAACCACAAAGTACTGGGTTCAGTTTCACTGTGTGGCACCTCAGTCAAGTGTCTAAACCCTTGTGAGTGGATTTGGTAGATGGAAACTGAAGGAAGACTGATATATATATATATATATATATATCAAGCTTCCTTTAGTTTCCATCTGCCAAATATATATAGTTATATTCCATCTACCAAAGATAGAGCCATATTTGGGTAAAAAAAAAAAACTTATAGAATGCTGTGTAAAGCTTGTCCACAGTTATTGGCTACCTGAGGTCATCATAAAGGATGCACATGCTACTGGATTTCTTCAAGAATATTTCTCAGTGTGTGTGTGTGTGTAAATATAAGCTTTATATGAGGGTTAACAAGGTTACCAATGGTTTCATGTATTCTCATCCAAGATGGAGACAAGTGCCGAAATTCCCATGTTAGAGGCTTGACAGTTGTTGAGAGATAACTTTTGACATAAAACCAATAGTAGACTTGTTGACCCACAAATAAAGAATATTTATCCACCAATGCAGTGTTGAGCATTCGTTCTCATTGTTCAGTATTAGCCTCTATATATATAAAAAGGCACAGGAGTGGCTGTGTTACCAGCCACATGGTTCCGGGTTCATTCCCACTGCGTGGCACCTTGGGCAAGTGTCTTCTACTATAGCCTCGGGTTGACCAAAGCCTTGTGAGTGGATTTGGTAGACGGAAACTGAAAGAAGCTTGTCGTATATATATATATATATATATATATATATATATATATATATATATATATATATATATATAAATAAATATATATATGTTTGTGTATCTGTGTTTGTCGCCCCAATATTGCTTGACAACCGATGGTGGTGTGTTTACGTCCCCGTAACTTAGCGGTTCGGCAAAAGAGGCCGATAGAATAAGTACTAAGCTTACACAGAATAAGTCCTGGGGTCAATTTGCTCGACTAAAGACAGTGTTCCAGCATGGCTGCAGTCAAATGACTGAAATAAGTGAAAAAGAAAAAAAAAGAGAAATATATATATATATATACGAAGTCTGATCAATAAGTATCCGGACTGTTGTCATAGTAACAAAGCTAAAGCACGCAGAGTGAAGCTGCTTGGCAAAGATTGACCTTGAAATCTGCTGTGCATGCACACTAAGTTTTAACGCTCTTGCTCATTTCCGCTGTTTACAGCAGTGCTTGGAAGGAAGGTATGTAGAAGGAAGGTGCTTGGAAGCAAGGCCTACGCAAAGTTGCCGAAAGTGTATGGAGAGGGGTGTATGAGCTGCACTCAAGTCTATGAGTGGTTCAGACGTTTTCAAGATGGCCAAAAAAATGTTGATATTGATGGATGTTCTGGGAGACACACAGTCAGCAGAACTGAGAGAAACATCACAGACATGCATGCAGCTGTGAGAGGAAATTGTCCAATCACCATCTGTAAGTTATCAGAGCCAAAATTCCCGTATTTAGTTATGGTTCAGTTCAGTCCATTTTCACTGAAGATTTGGGTTTGGGTTTGGGTATGAGATGCATGTCTGCCAAGCTTGTGTCAAAACTGCTTTCTGTTGACCAAGAAAACACTCCGGGTTTCAGTTGCACAAGATCTTGATTGTGTCAAGAATGATGAAAACTTTTGGAAAGGTACTGCCAAGCTTTTGGGAAAATTTGATGCAGATTCTCTGCTCAACTTTCTCTGTGCCATGGTCAGTGCGATGATCATATGCTACACATCTTCCTCCCAAGCACTGCTGTAAACAGCAGAAGTGAGCTAGAACATAAAGGTCAAACTGTGCTTTAGCTTCATTACTATGGCAAAAGTCCAGATACTTATTGGTCAGACCACATATATAATCATGTGATTGGCAAGACTACTGGATACTTTTATACATCACCACTGATCACAATGTACTTTGTATTGTTTTAGCTTTTGAGTGATGTCACTCTGCTGGCTGAGAGAGCCGGCGAACATTCCCCCTGATTGGAAGGTTAGTCCATTGCAGGGTGACCCATTTGCAGCTGCATGGACTGGAGCAACATGAAATGAAGTGTCTTGCTCAAGAACACAATGTGCCACTTGGTCTAGGAATTGAACCCATGATCTAGTGATCATGTGTACACCACCCTAACCCTTGGGACATCCAACGTCACACACTTGTATATAGGTATGTTGAAGCACCCACTACACTCTCGTTAGGAAGGGCATCCAGCTGTAGAAACTCTGCCAGATCAGATTGGAGTCTGGTGTAACCATCTGGTTTGCCAGTCCCCAGTCAAATCGTCCAACCCATGCTAGCATGAAAAGCAGAAGTTAAACGACGATGATGATGATA
>NC_069009.1:5593436-5600297 GCF_001194135.2 Octopus bimaculoides
CTCTCGTTAGGAAGGGCATCCAGCTGTAGAAACTCTGCCAGATCAGATTGGAGTCTGGTGTAACCATCTGGTTTGCCAGTCCCCAGTCAAATCGTCCAACCCATGCTAGCATGAAAAGCAGAAGTTAAACGACGATGATGATGATATATATAGTCACTGATTTTGCAGCAAGCAAAAATGCTAGTTCTAAAATCTCTCTAAGAGATCAACGCAGTCGTTGTACCAATAAGTAATATTCGTAGCCACTTTAACATGGCTGTCTGTTCGAGCGGACTCTACTGTGATTTTTTTAACCCCAAGAGGACATCTCCTCTGAGGTGGTTAACAAAGCACAGCTGCAACCGATAAAATTGCGAGCAGGGGAGTGAACTCCTGTCATCCCTTAGCGACGAGACCAGTAGATCAGTCCTGGTTTCAGGCTATTTCTACCACTCCTCAGTACTGGACACATCGTCTGCTAGGGGATGTAGGGGTTTGCTCTCCTGTTTTATCTTTTACTTGTTTCAGTAATTAGACTGCGGCCATCTTGGGGCACCACAATGAATTTTTTTTAGTTGAATGTATCGACCCCAGTACTATTTTCTTTAAACCTGGTTCTTATTCTATTGATCTCTCTTGCTGAACTGCTAAGTTAAGGAGGCATAAACACACAAACACTGGTTTTCAAACAGTGGAGGGAAGTGGGGAACAAACACAGATATACATACATATGTGCATGCACACACACACACACACACACACACACACACACACACACACACACACACACATACGATGGGCTTCTTTCAGTTTCTGTTTACCAAATCCACTCACAAGGCTTTGGTCATGCTGCGGCTACAGTAGAAGACACTTGGCCAAGGTACTGTGCAGTGGGACGGAACCCAGAACCATGTGGTTGGAAAGCTAGCTTACTACCACACAACCATGTCTGCATCTATGCTCACATACATACGAACACATGTCTATACACACACACACACATATATGCATGTATTTGTGTGTGTGTGTGTGTGTGTGTGTGTGTGTTACTATCAAAAGGAGTACTCAGTACATGCTATAGAGTATATAGCTGCTATTAAGTGATTGTACATATTTGTCTTGGTGTAAAAGAGGGGCTGCAGCATATATTCTGCTCAATATCACAGATTTGCTTGTCAGTTGTTCAACCATAACCATTTGAGCATGTCTATTTGTGGCTGACAATGTGTGTATCTCTGATCACAAGCAGGAATAGCTAAAGAGATTGTAATTATTTATATTTTGATAATAGATTTAGGCCCGATGTTTGAAGGTGAATATTATACTGCTGTGTTCATTGAGACAGTCTATGGATTGCAAAATAGCCATGACCTCAGCTATGTAGAGATCACGCTTATTATCATGACCACTGTAAGGTTTGGCGTGGGTATGGACCATTTGAGAGTGTAAGGGGTTGACTCAATCGTTAGTTGACTGATAAGTTGAGATAACGATGTACTGATAGATTTTGTATGGGATTTGAAGCTATTTGAGTAGTGACTGCTCACCTTAGCTTTGAAGGTGGTGCTGCGTGAATCAGTGTAAAGGTAGTTACAATTGTTGGTTGATACTGTGCACTTATAAACTATATATTTAGTGAGACAGTGGTTATCTAAAGGACAAGAGGTTGGCCACCTGAAGCTGCATAGGTTTGTAGGGGGTGTTCTGGATGGGATTGTTATTTAGTGAGGAATTGGTGATTAGTTCTTCATTATAGTTGGTGCTGAGGTTATCAATTATTAAGGGGTTGAGGATGGTGTTGTTGAGAGGTATGATATGATAATTATTGTGTCCGTTGGTATCTTCTATGGCAGTGGTTCCCAGACTATGAGCCGCGACCCACTGATGGGTCGTGAACGGAATCCTAGTGGGTCGCAAAAAGTTATAAAATTACGCATTAGCTTTGATTAACTGCTGTCTATTGAGATAGTTCAAGACTCATGTTTTCAATACCAGACTGGTATTGAAAACGACCTTTAACACCCGAAAATTGGTACAGTTCTGGGTGTCTCTTCAAACCCCATACCCAATCATTTCCACCGAAACATTAAAAGTACTTCTCCCTTTCGCGTCATCTTATAATTGTGAAGCTGAATTTTCAGCAATGGTTGAGATTAAAAGCAAATTTCGAAATAAACTGCAGCTCTCAAATTCTTTACGGCTGAAACTATCACGCATTGAACCTGATGTTAATTCTATTAGTGAGTGTAGCAAGAAGCAGGCTCATCCTTCTCACAGGCCTCAATGAAAATGTAATCTGAAATAAATTTGTTTCTTTCATTAATGTTTTGACCCAGTTGAGTTAAGTGGGTCACCATAAACTGGTGTCATAAATAGTGGGTCACGTCTGTAAAAAGTTTGGGAACCACTGCTCTATGGTATTCTCTATTATGGCAGGCAGTGTATGTGGTGGTTGTGGTAAATTTAAGGTTTGGGTGGTAGCAGTTGCTCTGTAGTTGTAGTTATGAGGGTTTGTTTTGTTATGGGGTTCAGTTGGTGTATTGGGTTTATATGTATGGTGCTGGGGCTTATGTTGAATTAGTTTACTTGGGCGGGGGTTAGCCATTAGTGCATTTTGAAGTTTCTTGTGTGTGTGTGTGTATATATATATATATATATATATATATATATATATATATATAATTGTATTTTTGTATGTGTGGAAAATGAATCCAATTATTGACTAGAAATGTTTATTCCAACCAGAGGTACGCATGTACCAACGCAAACCAGAATTAGAACGAAGATTAAGTGTAGCTCAAGGGTGGATTTCCTGTCTACCCCAAAGAAACTCCACAAAGATTTTCAAGGACCAAAATCACTTCCTATTAAAGTAAGTCACGCAGCTAAACGTGCAGTTGCATCATGTCGAATCGCTGAACTTTCCATTCCAGTAGCACGAAAGGTAACGCCCAAATTTGATAGAGAGAGACCCATAAATTTTCGGCACCGTCGCCGTATTAGTTCAGTTAGTTCAAGGCTGGAGAAGTTAGCACTTAGCAAGCCACTACATCCAGATTTTGTACCTTGGCAACCAGCCCAAAGGCCCATTAGCAAAGCGATGCTGAATGTAGCTCCTTCTCAAAGACTTACGGAACTAAGTAAACCAATTATTCGGAAAACGAATCATATAATCTACAACCCTTTCCAAGTGAATCCAGCTACGCAGTCTGTAAAACCTACCGAGCGAATATTAAATCTAGCAAAACCAAGAAAGTTGCCTCCTAAGGCTGGTTTGAGATTTGCAAGATAAATTTATCGAGGTCCTCATTGTGTTTCATTAAGTCCAAAACTGGAGACAATTGCACTTAGTAAGTTTTTGCAGCTGGACTTCATACCTGAGTAACTCGTCCAAAGACCTACCAGCAGACCAATATCGAATGTTATTTATTTCACAGGAACTTGTCGACTTGAGTAAACTATATCTTTGGGAAAATGAAGTCAATAACTTATGACCTGGTGAATCCAGCTACGCAGATGGTAAATGTCACTGAGTGAATATTGACACTAGGAAAACCAAAGAGGTTGAATGCTAAGGTCACTTTTTGAATTTTGTCAAGGCCCTTTTGAAATTCATTTGTTAATCATTGTATATTGATCCAAGCAAAACCCCAAAAATCTTTCACTAAGGTTTTTTTCCAATCTTTTTAATATTCAATTTTTGATTGGTGAATATAGGAGCTAGCAAAATATTGGTGCTAGCCAATAAAAGAATGCTCTAAAAGAATCAGTTCCAACCTTTTTACCCATTAATGTTTTAACTGACCATATCTGGTCCAAATATTCTACCTGTTTTCTGTTCAAACTAGCCAGATTCAGCCTCTCACACCTACTCTACAATGTTGTTCTAAAAATGAACAATCACATCATTGAAATCTCAAAGCTACGAGATAATGCAAGATTACTTCCAAATAGTTTGAATAAGTAAGCTTTACATGCTGAAGGGCTAAATTGGTCACATTTCTTAATCTTTTGAGAACTGCCTTTAGTGAAACCAAGCCTCAAAGAAATCCACTGCTAAGATCACTGTCGATGTTTAATCGCCTTTATGAAGATATTTTAAGTTTTTATTGAATACTAGCACCAGCAGAATCAAAGAAGAATCCATCATTACAATCACTTTTGAAACTTCTATGAGTTTGTGTCGTTATTCATGTTTTCATTCTTGATTATTGCCACTATTGAAATCAAACATCAAAGATTTCTCTGCGCCTTTTCAAGTGTCACCTCTCTGTTGGCATTTTTATTTCATGCCTAGAATATTGATGGCTGAGAAAACCAAAGATATCCTTCGCTAAGATCACTATTTAAGTCTTGTCTTTTCTATGAAAATATATGTTTTACATATTGAATACTTCACCTCAGTGGAACCAAAGAAAGTCACCATTGTGACCAGTTTTTAAACTTTGACAATTCTCTATCACCATTCACGTTGAAATCCTTCATTATTGGCATTTGTGGAACCGACCACTAAAACCTCCATTTCTCTGACCATTTTGAAGTTTCGTCTCCTCTCTGTTGATAATTATGTTTAAGCCTAGAATATTGGCACTTGAGAAAACCTAAGACATCTAAGATCACTGTTTAAATTTCGTTACTCTATGGAAATATTTCCTGTTTTGTATATTGAATTTTCGGTACCAGCAGAACCAAAGGAACCACCATTGCAATGACTTTTTAAGCCCCTGATGACACTAAATCTCTATTATATTTTAATCACTCAGTGTTGGCACTAATGAAACCAACCTCCAAAGATATCCATTGCTCTTCAGAGCATTTTGAGATTTTATCTCTTCTAAGTTGATAGTTATGTCTGAAGCCTAGAATATTGGCGCTTGAGAAAACCTAAGACGCCTTTATCTAAGATCATTGTTTAAATTTCGTCACTGTATGAAAATATTCTTGTTTTGCTTATTGAATATTCATCACTGGCAGAACCAAAGACACCATCATTGGAATCACTTTTAAAATGACAATGACACTTTGTCACTGTTCAAATTTTAATCCTTGAATGAAACCAAGCACCCAAGATATCCATTGCTCTGATCATTTTGAAATTCCATCTCGTTTATGTTCATAGACATGTTTATATTTCAAGTTTGGAATATTGGTGCCAATAGAACCATAAACACACCATCGTGAAAATGATTTTTTAAAAATTGTATTACTTCTGCATGGACTTACATATTTGAAATTTTGGAAGAATAATGATGAACGAAACAATGGCAGTAGCAAAACCAAAGATATACCAAAATGAATATTCTAAAGAATTTTATTGTTTCTGTTGGAAGATGCATCTTTGAAAATTTGAAAATACAATGATATAATTGAAATATTGGTACTAGCAAAACCGAAGATATACCATTGTGAATATTATATTTAGAAATATTGTTTTTATACAGACATTGATATTGAATATTTACAAGAACAACAATAAGAGAGCAGCCAAAGATAGAACAATGTGAAGATTATTTTCAAGAATTTCAATACATCTTTTGGAGCATATGTATTTGAAACTTTGAAACGGCAATATGATATACAAAATATTGGTACTTGTAAAACCAGAGATATATCATTGTGAATATCATTTTTAAAAATCTTGGTTTTTTTTAAAGATATTCCTATTAGAATTCTGGAATTCTGCAAAAACAATGACAAATATACTATTAATTTTAGCCCTATCAAAAATTCACCAATGTAAAGGTAATTTTGAAGAATTTCATTGCTTCTATTAGGAACAGTCATGTGAAATTTTAGAAGGACAATAGTGGACCAAATATAGGTGCCAGTAGGACCAAAAATATACCATCATGTAGAAATTTATATATACTATCATGTAGAAATATACCATCATGTTTGAAATTTTGAAAGGATGATGAAGAATAAATTGGCACCAGCAGAACCAAAGACATGCCACAATGAAGATTATTTTTTAAAGAATTCTTGGCTCTTATAGGAACATTCATGTTTGAAATTTGGAAGGACAATGATGAATAAAATATTGGCTCTGACAGAACCAAAGACATACTGTCGAGAAGATCATTTTTGAAAATTTAATTGGCTCTCAATGTGTATTTGTGTTTGAAATCTTTAAAAGATTGCAAGAAAATGGTACTAGCCAAAAGAATAATAAATAATGAATAAAAACCATCACTATGATTAATGTTTTAAATTTAATTTCTTCCATTTTGATTTCATGTTTGATGTTGTGAAGAATATTTGTGCTTTTTATCTTTTTTTTTTTCCTTTTTTACTGTTTTTTTTTCTCTTTTTGCCAAATGTATGCATGGATAAGAATTTCAGAAAAAAAAGGAATGGAACAAAAGTAAAAAAAAAGTGCAAACAAAAAAGCATGAAAGAACAAAAAGACAGTATAAGACTTAATTATGCAGCAGACAAGCATTTCGTAATCTTTTTGATGTTTTGCTGCCATGCTGTAGATGAAATGGCAAGTTGCTGACATAACTCAGATGTAAAGTTAAAATAAGAGAAATTAATGTTTTAAAGTTAAGATACAGAAATCTTTGGATTGTCTTTTTAATTTTACTTCTCTTTTCATTTTATGGTTATAAACAAATTAACTATTGTACATGTATATAATTAAAATTATATACAACACGCTCATATATCTTTTAAGAAAGTCTGGAAACATTTTTGATTTTTGCAGTGGAATCTAGATAACTTCTTAAATACTTTTCATACTCCAGTGTATCATTGTACATTGGTCTTTCAGTCTATCTGTCCACTCAACATCTACACACTGTGTCTATCTGTCCACTCAACATCTACACACTGTGTCTATCTGTCCACTCAACATCTACACACTGTGTCTATCTGTCCACT
>NC_069009.1:5600307-5601403 GCF_001194135.2 Octopus bimaculoides
ACTCAACATCTACACACTGTGTCTATCTGTCCACTCAACATCTACACACTGTGTCTATCTGTCCACTCAACATCTACACACTGTGTCTATCTGTCCACTCAACATCTACACCCTGTGTCTATCTGTCCACAAAACATCTACACCCTGTGTCTATCTGTCCACTCAACATCTACACACTGTGTCTATCTGTCCACTCAACATCTACACACTGTGTCTATCTGTCCACAAAACATCTACACACTGTGTCTATCTGTCCATTCAGCATATATTCAGTGTGTCTAACTCTCCACTCAACATCTACACAGTCTGTCCACTCAATATCTACGCAGTGTGTCTAACTGTCCACTCAACATCTATACAGTGTCTCTCTGTCCCCTTAATATCTACACACTGTGTCTATCTATGCACTCAATATTTACACACTGTCTCTCTCTGTCCACTCAACATCTGCACAGTGTGTCTATCTGTCCACTCAATATCTACTCACTGTGTCTATTTGTCAACTCAACATCTATACAGTGTCTCTCTGTCCCCTTAATATCTACACACTGTGTCTATCTATGCACTCAATATCTACACAATGTGTCTATCTGTCCACTCAATATCTACTCACTGTGTCTATTTGTCCACTCAACATCTACACACTGTGTCTATCTATGCATTCAATATCTACACAATGTGTCTATCTGTCCACTCAATATCTACTCACTGTGTCTATCTGTCCACTCAAGATCTACACCTTGTGTCTATCTGTCCACTCAACATCTACACACTGTGTCTATTTGTCCACTCAACATCTACACACTGTGTCTATTTGTCCACTCAACATCTACACACTGTGTCTCTCTGTCCACTCAACATCTACACACTGTGTCTATCTCTCCACTCGACACCTACTCACTGTGTCTATCTGTCCACTCAACATCTACACACTGTGTCTTTCTACATATTCTGTGTGTGTACAATGAAGATCTCCTCACTGTTCATTTGTTCCTGTCCAATAAACATCTTCCCTCTATGCCATAAACATTGTCATTCATTCCCAAAATACCTGATTCCCTTTTCTCATCCTCTGTATCTAATATGTTAATTGGAA
>NC_069009.1:5601442-5602721 GCF_001194135.2 Octopus bimaculoides
TCTGTCCACTCAACATCTACACACTGTGTCTATTTGTCCACTCAACATCTACACACTGTGTCTCTCTGTCCACTCAACATCTACACACTGTGTCTATCTCTCCACTCGACACCTACTCACTGTGTCTATCTGTCCACTCAACATCTACACACTGTGTCTTTCTACATATTCTGTGTGTGTACAATGAAGATCTCCTCACTGTTCATTTGTTCCTGTCCAATAAACATCTTCCCTCTATGCCATAAACATTGTCATTCATTCCCAAAATACCTGATTCCCTTTTCTCATCCTCTGTATCTAATATGTTAATTGGAAAACACATCATACCTTTCTCCTGTCTACTAACTGCCCAGGGCAAAAATGCTATATGACAGTTGAAATTATCAGTTTTATCGTAATTACTCTCTGTGACCTTTTGACTTTTGCAAGCCAATTTAACATCTAAATAGTGAACTTTATATGCCATGTTTCCATTTCTGTTTTTCTTGGATAGTTCCTACTAGGATGGGCATCCAGCTCTAAAAAACTTGCCAAAGTGACCTTGCCCATGCTGGTGCCACATAAAAAGCGCTCAGCTTACTCTGCAGTATGTTTGGTGTTAGGAAGGGCATCCAGCCATAAAGGCCATATGGAAGCAGACACAGACATCTGGTGCAATCGTCTACCTGGCCAGCACCTGTCAAACCGTCCAACCCATGCCAGCATGGAAGGCAGATGTTAAATGACGGTGACGTTGATATGGGTGTGTGTGTTTGTGGTAGGAAGTGTGTTTCCCATGCACAAGCTATTAGGTTCAGTCCCACTGCGTGGCACCTTGAGCAAGCGTCTTCTATTTTAGCCCCTGGCCAATGAAAGCCTTGTGAGTGGATTTGCTTGACAGAAACTGGAAAGAGCTTGTGTATGTGTGTGTATTCTTTTTGTGTTTGACTGTGGCCATGCTGGAGCACCGCCTTTAATCAAGCAAATTGATCCCAGGACTTATTCTTTGTAAGCCTAGTACTTATTCTATCGGTCTTTTTTGCCAAATCACTAAGCTATGGTGTCATAAATACACCAACATCGGTTGTGAAGCGATTGTGGGGTGACAAACACAGACACACAAACATATACACACACATACGTATATACATATATATATATATATATATATATATATATATATGTATTGATAGAAAAGGTAAGACAACAAAAGAAAGAAAGAGACCTCTCTATTATGTAAATAGAGGAATTTATCTGTAAATAATATGTGACAATTATTCGGTAGCCATGATAAAACTCC
>NC_069009.1:5602731-5605613 GCF_001194135.2 Octopus bimaculoides
AGATAACTGAAGAGATGGCGGCATGGGTTTCCGCCCCGACATACGAAACTCAGAGTTTTATCATGGCTACCGAATAATTGTCACATATTATTTACAGATATATATATATATATATATATATATATACACACACACATACATACGACGGACTTCTTTCAGTTTCTGTCTACCAAATCCACTCACAAGGCTTTGGTCGGTCTGAAGCTATAGAAGAAGACACTTGCCTAAGGTGCTACGCGGTTGGACTGAACCAAGAACCATGTGGTTGGGAAGCTAGATTCTTACTACAAAGCCACTCTTGCACCTATATATATATATATATATATATATATATATGCGTGTGTTTGTGTTTGTCCCACCTCCACCGCAACCACACGAGAACTAGGGTTCATATGTTTATCTATCCTTGACTTAGCAGTTCAGCATAAGAGACTGATGGAATGAGTACCAGGCTTAAAAATAAGTAGTTGGGTTGATGCATTCAACTGAAGTTCTTTAGGGTAGTGCCCCAGCATGGCTACTGTCTAATAACTGAAACAAAGATGAAAAAAATAAATAGTTAAGTATAGATATGTACATGTGGCTGTGTGGTTGAGAAGCTTGTTTCCCAACCATGTGGTCTTGTGTTCAATCCCACTGCATGGCACCTTGGGCAAATATCTTCAACTAAAGCCTTGTAAGTGAATTTGGTTGAAGGAAACTGAAAGAAGCCTGTCAAGGATATCATCATCACTGTTTAACTTCCACCTTCCATGCTGGCATGGGTTGAATGGTTTGACAGGAGCCAGCCAGGCACCATATTTCTGTGTCAGTTTTGGCAGGGTTTTTACGGCTGGATGCCCTTCCTAACTCTAACCACCCTGCAGAGTGGACTGAGTCCTTTTTACATGGCACCAGCACAGGTGAAGTCAGTTTTGGCAATGTTTTTTTTACAACTGGATACCCTTCCAAATTCCAGACACTTTACAGTGTGGACTTGATGATTTTTACACAGCACCAATACTGGCAGGGTCACCAAGTAACTTGCGAGACAAATATCCTTTGAGATAGGAGGGGGCATTGGAGGGGGTTATCTTGTGTCAGATGAGGAAAGGTTAGAGTGTGAGTTTGTGTCTGTTTGTGTTGTGTTTTTCTCTCACCACTGGATGGATGAACTCTGCTATAGAAAGCTATGCATGTTTCAGTAAGATTCAGTAGCGTACCCCAAATCTACATAACTCAAGAATGGATGTCAGTCAATATTTATGACCATGTAGCACTAAACTTGTGACCTCTAAACTTGCCAAATGCAAAGCCCATGTGCTACCACTGGGATAGGAGCCTTGGTGAAAAAAAACTAATTAACATCTTTGCTATATTGTGGCTCCATTGAAGGCAGCCATCATCCAGGTGATGTCCGAAACGAATAAGGGTTATATAGGTTTGGGGGAAGGTACTGAACCTTATTAAAACGTGTAGGCTTCCACTGCATACTTCATCCTTCTAGGGGGTAGGGACAAACACAGCACAAAGAGGCATACACTCACACACACTAACACATCATCATCATCATCATCATCATTTAACATCTTATTTCTTTATTGCCCACAAGGGGACAAACAAGGACAGACAAAGGGATTAAGTCGATTACATCGACCCCAGTGCATAACTGTTACTTTATTTATCGACCCCGAAAGGATGAAAGGCAAAGTCGACTTCGGCGGAATTTGAACTCAGAACGTAACAGCAGACAAAATACCGCTAAGCATTTTGCCCGGCGTGCTAACGATTCTACCAGCTTGCTGCCATTATTTGACATCTGTTGTCTATGCTGGCATGGGTTGGATGGTTTGATTATGGCTCGTGAGCTGAGGGGCTGTGCCAGACTCCAGTCTTCTTTCAGTTTCCATCAACTATATTCACTCACGAGGCAAGCATTTCAGTGATTCTGGTCCTGCGTTGAATCGGTCATCAAAGCTGAAGGCAGATTCATAGAATAATCTTAGAAGGAAAGCTTATTGGGAATAAGGAGTAGAGTGGAGTAAAGTACGAGAGAAAAGGGCTGGAGAAGAATGGTTTTGTTGCTGTAGAGAGAGGACATGACTACTCACATTTTAGAAGAGATTTTAAAATTTACTAAAACTCTGAGTTGAAACCCTGACAGGCTGGAAGCTACATTTCATTCTGCTGTAGATGGATAGCCAAACTAATTAATTTTAACTTGTATCTAAAAACAATTTTTATTCAGAAATGATTAATAGCAACAGAAGCAGTATTAATACCAAATGGCAATATTTATATCCAACTAAATGTGGAGGTCCTGCTAGAACACAAAGTACTGCATTATTTACTTTGAGAGGGTCTCTCATAAGGACTTGTGGTGCTTAAAAGCAGTCGTAATTATATTGTTGGCAGAAGAGAATTTTTTGCTACGGCCACCAGAACTTCCGGATCCCATGATTTTACTCTGCTGTGGGTTCCTCAGTGACAGATGTCCAGCAGTGTGATAACAGTCAGATTTCTCATCAACGACGTATAGAATATCAATGCCTATTCAAGCCTTTAGTGAAATAATTTTGTCCTTATTAAGCTGATGTTTGGGACATAAATTAAAACGAAATTTTGATGGAAGTTTTTTATTTAGATCACTTTAACCCTTTTGTTACCATACTGTGTGCTCATGGGTGCTGGAGACATGTAAAAAGTACCCATACTAGGAGTGGCTGTGTGGTAAGTAGCTTGCTTACCAACCACGTGGTTCTGGGTTCAGTCCCATTGTGTGGGACCTTGGGCAAGTGTTTTCTTCTACAGCCTTGGGCTGATCAAAACCTTGTGAGTGGATTTGGTAGACAGAAACTGAAAGTAGCCCATCATATATATATATATATATATATATATATATA
>NC_069009.1:5606035-5606658 GCF_001194135.2 Octopus bimaculoides
AGATATAGGTAATTTCAATTTAGAGGAAGGTAGATTAAGTAGTAATGGACAGCAGGTTAGGGGTAAATCAAGCAAGAGAGAAAAAGAATAAAGAGATAAGAAAAAAAGGTAAAATATATATATATATATATATATATAGATAGATATAGAAATGAAAATGGAAGGACAATACCCAAAGGAGTGGCTAGAGGAAATTTAAGGTAAAGGAATTTAGGTCAAGATATTGGAGAATTATTAAGAATATATCTATTGGTCAGTATATTTATAATAATACAACAAAACACTAAAGTACTAAATTTAAAACCAAGGAGAACATTAATAGTTAAATTAGAACAAGACAAACATTTATAGTTAAAATAAGATATACATTAATGTGGGGTAGTAGAAGAGAGATATTATTTATAAGAAAAACCATAATATCAATGGCCAAAAATGAATAAAAAAAAATAAAATCCGTTAGTAAACAGTTTATAGCATAGACTCCATCTAAGAAAATCTGAAGAAGGAATTGTATTCCGAAATATCATCGGACTATGGATAACTAAATTACAACAGGTATATAGTCCATTGTTTGTATTATAATGCATTGTTGTACCATTCAAGACTTTTTATTCTTTACAAAT
>NC_069009.1:5607574-5610000 GCF_001194135.2 Octopus bimaculoides
AGAAGATGAAACTAGTTTAGTGATTATGTAGCTGAAGATCCTCCACTATGATGTCTATTGGCTATGAATGATATTCATTTTCATATTCCACAATTTTGTATCTGGTCATGGGGAATTATTACCTTGCTTAGAAATAGGTGAGGGTTGGTGACAAGAAGAGCATCCTAGCCGTAGAAAATCTGCCTCAGTAAACTCCATCTGACCTATGCAAGCATGGAAAAGTGGTTGTTAAAATGATGAAGGGCGTGTTGTATGTATGTGTCTGATATGTTTATGTGTATGAGAAGAAGATGAAACTAGTTTAGTGATTATGTAGCTGAAGATTCTCCACTATGATGTCTATTGGCTAAAACTTCCTTTCTTTTCTTCTGTCTTTTCCTTCCCTGCCGGCACCTGTAGCTTCTCTCAACAGCATGTATGACAAATCAGCTCGTGACTACAGCATTGTTATTGGTAGCACTCCAAGCCATGTCGGACCAGGTACCTATGAAGTTAAACAGCGTAGGTTCACTCAAAAACCAGGTATTTTTCTTTTGGAATTCCTCATATTGAAGTTTGTTGGCGTTCTTGCCTTTTCATTTGCGTTTGTGTGTGGGAGTGGTGGTGTAAAGAAATCAGCAGGTATGAAATGAATATTGATGTAACCATGATATTGTGTTGATCTGATGAGCTAGTCTTCTGTACCTGTATTAACTTGTAATATGTACAATATTACTGTTGTTGTTGGCACTCCGTCGCTTACGACGACGAGGGTTCCAATTGATCCGATCAACGGAACAGCCTGCTCGTGAAATTAATGTGCAAGTCGCTGAGCACTCCACAGACACGTGTACCCTTAACGTAGTTCTCAGGGATATTCAGCGTGACACAGTGTGACAAGGCTGACCCGGAATCTTGAGGTTAGTAGGCATTCTTGATCTGCTGAATTTGGTAGATGGAAACTGAAAGAAGCCCATCGCATATATATCTATATATATTTATGTGTGTCTTTGTGTCTGTGTTTGTTCCCCTCCAGCACCGCTTGACAACCAATGTTGGTGTGTTTACGTCCCCACTCTTTACTCATGCTTTTTTAGCAATGCCCTCCCACTTATATTATGACTTCTGTAGCACAAGGGTATGCTCTCACACTCTCCCATCCAATTTATATTCTGATCCCCATCTCTTATGAGTATGCCCAACATTTCACCACCATCTCTCTCCTGCTCCCTCTTGCTGTGTCCCGGTCTCTCACTCTTTCTCTTGCTTTTCCCTCAGGCTCGGTAACCATGTATCTCCTTTAAAGTAGCACAGCTGTTTCTGTCCTCATTCTCTCTCTCTCTCTCTCTCTGGCCAGGTAACCATGTATCTCCTTTACAGCGAGACACCTGTTTCTGTCTCTCTGTCTCACTATAACTTTTCATCATCTGGTACAAGATTATCTCCTCCAATGCCACATCCCCTTTCAAAGGATCTTTGTCTTGCAAGTTACTTGGTGACCCTGCCACTGCTGGTGCCACGTAAAATGCATCCAGTCCACACTATGAAGTGGTTGGCATTTGGAAGGGCATCCAGCTGTAAAAACCTTTCCAAAACTGACCTTGCCTGTGCTGGTGCCACATAAAAAGCATCCAGTCCACTTTACGGGGCGGTTGGTGTTAGGAAGGGCATCCGGCCATTAAAACTATGCCAAACTGAGCTCACCTGTACTGGTGCCATGTAAAAAGCACTCAGTCCACTCTACGGGGCAGTTGGTGTTAGGAAGGGCATCCAGCTGTAAAAACCATGCCAAAACTGACCTTCCCTGTGCTGGTGTTACGTATAAAGCGCTCAGTCCCGTCTACTGGGTGTTTGCTGTTAGGAAGGGCATCCAGCAGTAAAAACCATGCCAAAACAGACACTGAGGCCTAGTGCTGTCTTCTGCCTAGCCAATCCTTGTCAAACCATCCAACCCATGCCGGCATAGAAAAAGACTTTAAACGGTGATGATAATGATAAAATTTATATGGGGTCAAGGGGTCGCCTATGCACCAGGGTACACCAAAACCCAAGTAGCATAATGTGCACAGACAACAACAAACAACAATAAGACATTTAACTTAGAATACAGGATTATGTCATTATTTTGTATGCAAATATATGTAAATATATGCGCATATATTTTCCATTTTAATTCAGATAAGTTGTGTTTTTCAGGTTTCTGTTAAGCTTTCAGTATTGCGTATTTTTTGGTTAAATTTAACTTGGTAACAACTGAAAATGTATCTTAATTTTATTCTAGTTTACGCTTTCTTTCTGTTTTCTTTTTTTATTTTATTTTATTTTATTTTATCTCGAAAATATTTTTTTTCTTCTTATTCTGCATTGATATTCCACAATTTTAGAGTTTGGTAAAAGTTGGAACTTAAATTACTGGGCAGCAGAAAAAAAAAAAAAAAAAAAAAAAA
>NC_069009.1:5610847-5611946 GCF_001194135.2 Octopus bimaculoides
ATATATATATATATATATATATATATATATATATATATATATATATATATATATATATACATATATATATACATACATACACGTATATATTTATTTATATAAGTGTTTATGTTTGTGTATATGCTTGTCTATGTGTTGTGTCTATGCATGGGTTTGTTTACGGTTGCATGTGTGTGAGTCTGTTTGTGTATGTTTATGTATGCGTATGCATGTATGTGTGTGTGTCTGTTTGTGTCATTACTTCTCTGTCTTCTTGATGCCTCCCCCCTCTCCCCCGTTTGTCCTACCTTGTTTATTGGGAAACCACTTCCTACCCTAACACCAATGCCACACCCTTTCTGTCTCATCCCACCCATCTACCTCACTCACTATATGTCTATGCCCCCTCAATACCCCCTCATCCAGCCCCTTCGTCTCAAACACACCACCACCACCACCACAACTTCCACCCCTGCCCTCCCTCCCTTTCCGCAGACAATTATAAAACAATTATGCTACAGACAGACTGGGGTGGGTGGTGAGGTGTTGGCAGGGGATGGGGAGCCAGTAGAGAAAGGACTGTGGGGGTTATTGTACAGAGAGTCAGACAGGGTGGGCAGGGCTGGAGGGAAGTGTAGGTAAGATGGGATCAGGTTGTGTTGTAAACAACAGAGACGAATAATGATGAAAATATTGATGAGAAAATTATGGGAGAAGAATGTCTGAAGATTTTTAAAGAAATTGAATTAAAATGTGTGTGTGTGTGTGTGTGTGTGTGTGTGTGTGTGAGAGAGAGAGAGAGAGATTCTGTATGTGTGAGACAGAGTGTGTATGTATACGTGTATGAATATACGCATACAAATATAGATATATACAGTTGTGGGTGTGTGTGTGTATGTATGTATAAATTTATCTGTTAATACGTATATGTGTATATAAGTGTACATGAGTGTGTGTGTGTTTGTGTATATATTCAATATGGATAAGTTCTTTATTTTTCTTACAATTATTCCTACGATCGTACGTACATATACATATATATGCACACATGCACACGTACTTACACACACATACATACATACATATATATATATATGTATGTATTTATATCCATGTATAT
>NC_069009.1:5612123-5614303 GCF_001194135.2 Octopus bimaculoides
TATATATGTATATACATAAATATATATAAATATATATATATATATGTATATACATAAATATATATAAATATATATATATATATGTATATACATAAATATATATAAATATATATATAAATATATATGTATGTATATACATAAATATATATAAATATATATGTACGTATATATATATATATATATATATATCTTTATATGTATATATATATGTATATACATATATACATATCTATATATATATACGTATATACATATGTACATCTCTCTCTCTCTCTATATATATATACACACACACACACACACACACACACACACACACGCACACACACACACACACACACACACACACACATATATACGTATCTACATAAATATGTATACTGTTGCTATTATGCTGAAGTATTGTAAATCCAAAATGCTGCTTTTTCAGAAAATGACAAACTAGTTTCACCGTTCCATAGCAAAACTATTGTCCTACACTTTGACAATTTCTGATATCTTGGCATCTGAAGCAGCTGGAGATATGACAATTTGACCAGAAGAACCGGCCATTGCAAACAAAAATAAATATTGAAAAAACGCATTTGGCCAAATTTGGACATACGACAGTTTAGCATAATATCAATGAAGGATGCTATATATATATGTATACAGCATGGAATTTTGTCAGTGATCAGGTTGCGGTCTCAAAGCAACAAAAATATTTTGGCAAATTAAATTTAAATGTTAAAGTGAATCTAAAGGTTTTTGTGTGTTTCTTAAATGGCTTATAAACTCCTTCCACACTGCAATTGTTTTCGTTCCAGCACACAATCTCAGATCAGGTCACTTGCTATGCAAGTACATCTCTATATATGTATGTATATCTAATTGAATAAGTTGAAGTCAACAAGTAGAAGTATGGTTGGACATTTATTTGCAATCACTACAATTGTTTCTATGCAACATAGTTCTTCATGCTTGCAGGTACTTTATTATGCAACCATTTCTCTGCATTATGAGTTGCAAAGTTGACCTTCCTGGAATTTGAACTCAGAACATAAAGGGTTGAAAGAATCTTTAGTAAGGATTCTGCCAGCTTGCCACAAAGTGGAACGTTAATGGCATCAATTTTACAATTTTTTTTTTTCAGAAAGAACTACAAAAGGCATGGACATTGTTTCCTGTTCAGTACTCACCAAAAAAACCATGGCCACCACCCACAAAGAAGTATTACTTGGAAGTACATACAATACTTTTGCTAAAAGCTTTAGGTGCCTCTATAGTAATGAGCAGGTGTGGACCCATCCCCTGTCCCTTGGGTGACTCACTACTTGTTGCAGCAGAATACTCTGGATGTGACAACTGAAAGAAAAGAGAGAGGGTTGTAGTAGCACTTGGGTGGTACACGTTTACAGCTGAGCAGACTGGAGTAATGTGAAATGGAGTCTTACTTGGTGCCAGGTTTTTGCTCATTCAGAATGTGACAAGTGAAAGGAGAGAGGACTGGATGATTGGGCAGACTGGAGCAATGTGAAATGGAGTGTCTTGCTTAAGGATACCGTGTGCCATTCCAGGGCCAGGAATTGAACCGGTGATCTTCTGATTGTGAGCACAATGCTGCTAATCAATCAAACAAATATAGAAATGCTTACAGTTTAACCTGGAAAGCTGAAAGAATATCAACAACAACAACAACAACCATAGCTGAAACAACAACAACAACAACAACAACAACAACAACAACAACAACAATGGTAATTCCGAAAAGAATGACTGCCAGAACTGTAGCAACAGCAACAACTACAACAACAATTGTGCCCACAACATCATCATCATCATCATCATCATCATCATCAACTAGGCGTAGTAGTGGCTGTGTGGTAAGTAGCTTGCTTACGAAACACATGGTTCTGGGTTCAGTCCCACTGCGTGGCACCTTGGGCAAGTATCTTCTACTATAGCCTCGGGCCGACCAAAGCCTTGTGAGTGGATTTGGTAGACGGAAACTGAAAGAAGCCCAAGCTCGTCGAAACGCCGGTGTTAAAACGTGAGTAGCTGATGAAGAAGAATGTTCTCTATGTGGCTCGTGTGTTCTCGTCTACGTTTGTTTGCAATGTCCTGTACCCAGATATGCACCTATACATACAGGTGGATGTCGGTATGCACATACCTGTACGTATATATGCATATACTCATTT
>NC_069009.1:5615589-5619398 GCF_001194135.2 Octopus bimaculoides
ATATATATATATATATATATATATATATATATATATATATATATATAGTTTGTATATATATATATATAGTTTGTATATGTGTGATGCTGTGTGTGTGTGTGTGTGTGTGTGTGTTTGTAGTATACATATGGTTGATGTTAGTGCCAGTTGATAATCTTGTAGCAGAATGGACTGCAGAGTGTGCCAGCGGGGAGGAGTACATTGGCATGAAGCAGGGGGTGGGGTGAAGGTAGAAGAAACCACACTTTTCTCCCTACACTGTATCCCACAATGCTCTGCCTGTGTGATGGATTAGTGCATGTCACATGATAGCATTCAGTAGCAATTTATCATAGCATTGGATTAACAAACGGAGCAGTGGTGAGGAGGAAGAAGTCTTGTTTTGTTTGACATGCTAGAAATAGATGCTATGTGTCACTTGAACTTTAGTGTGTTAAAACAATGAGGGTCACATTTGGTAAGGTACGCTACTAGATATATAATGTCTCTCTATATAAGATTGGATGGCCATGTCTTGGGTGCTGGATCAGGATTGTCCCGGGGCTAAAAAAATAACAGCCATAGTCACTTTTACTAACTGTACTATGCATTAGATAATGTAGTCCTAGATACACTATACTATGTTTGAATTATAGATGGGATGTTCATAGCTGGAACATCTTTGATCATAGGTCTGCAGGATCAGGACTGACCTGGGGCTAAACAACAATAACAACTATAGCCATAAATATTAACTATATAGGTGCAGGAGTGGCTGTGTGGTAAGTAGCTTGCCTACCAACCACATGGTTCCGGGTTCATTCCCACTGTGTGACACCTTGGGCAAATGTCTTCTACTATAGCCTCGGGCTGACCAAAGCCTTGTGAGTGGATTTGGTAGACGGAAACTGAAAGAAGCCTGTCATATATATGTATATATATGTGTGTGTGTGTGTGTTTGTGTGTCTGTGTTTGTCCCCCCAACATCGCTTGACAGTCGATGCTGGTGTGTTTACATCACCGTAACTTAGCGGTTCGGCAAAAGAGACCGATAGAATAAGTATTAGGCTTACAGAGAATAAGTCCTGGGGTTGATTTGTTCGACTAAAGGCGGTGCTCCAGCATGGCCACAGTCAAATGACTGAAACAAGTAAAAGAGTAAGAGTATATTTTTTAATTCTTGTATCGGTTCCAGCTCAAAGCTGCAGCCATACTGGAGCTACTGCTGTTTTGACTTCCTGACCCTGTAGGGTCCAGAAGCATGTACCCACATTGGCGATCGGTAAGCAGAAGAGAGCAATGAGAACATCCCTTGCACACAACTCCCTTGTCCATTCAACAAGGCCCATATCTGTATATGATACATTAGATAATGTAATCCTAGATGCACTTTGTCTGAATAAAAGATAGGATGGTCACAGTTGGAACATCTTGATTAATGATCTGCTGGATCAGGAATAACCTGGGGGTTAAGCAACAACAGCAACATCATCTATTATCACTAACTACTATACTGTACATTAGATAATGTAGTCCCAGATACACTGTGCCTGAATAAAAGATAGGTCTGCTGGATCAGGACTTACCTGGGGCTAAACAACAACAGCAGCAACAACAACAATTATAGCCACTAATACCAACTACTATACTATACATTATATAAGGTAGTCCTAGATAGATCATGTATAAATGTAAGATGGGGTGGTCACGGCTGGAACGTCCTTGATCAGAGATTTGTTTCATTGGTGCTGATTTTGTGTTAGTCAACAACAAAACCTTAGACATTAATACTTAACCATGCTATATTTTAGTGCCTTGCCCTTCAGTTGTTGAGCACTTTCCTTCATTGCTTAATGCGCAGACATCACTTGCAACCAAAGGGACGCAAAGGAAAATCTTGGAGTGTCTTTGATGAAGGAAATCTCCATCCTGCCAATGAAATTCTGCCCTGAACTTTTCACCCGAAACGTCAGAAGCGTATTAAATTACGTTTGGCCCGAAGCCTTTGTTTTGCACCAATGAAATCACTACTGACCATAGCGACCAACCTGATACAGCATTTGTCATCATCATCATCATCATCATCATCATCGTTGCCATCGTCATTGGTGTCATCACCACCACCATCATCATCATCATCATCATCATCATCATTGTGATCATCATCATCATCATCATCACCGTCTTCATCATCATCATCGCCGTCTTCATCGGTGTCATCACCATCATCATTATTGTTGTTCTCATCGCGTCTTCATCACTATCATCATTGCTGTCGTCATCGGTGTCATCATCACCACCATCATCATCATCATCATCATCATCGTCATCATCCTTTAACATCTGTTTTCTGTGCTGGTATGGGTTGGATGGTTTGACTGGAACTGTGAAGCCGGAGAGCTGCACCAGGTTCCAGTCTGGTTTGTCTCGGTTTCTACAGCTGGATGCCCTTCCTAACACCAACCACTTTATAGAGTGTACTGGGTGCTGTTTCTATGGCAGTGGCACAGGTGTCTGGTGGCTGTAGCAAAAGAGGTGGTATGGTGGATCCATTTGAAAGGGCTAAAGTCAGACACTTTCCTCTTTGGCCAAGGCCTCATCAACTTTTTCAAGTTCCACTTGAAAAGGAAGATGAGAGTAGAGAAGGAAGTGTTGGTTCTATTATTATTATAGACATTGCACAGTATCCAGTACTGTGAGGTTGTTGATTGAGGATATTGTGTGTTCCGGGGGTTTGTACTGTCTGTCAAGTCACAACAAGGACCTCACACAGACAGTGCTTTACGCAATATGCGTGTAGTTCCAAGTAATACTGACTTTTGCAATACATCTAGCTTGGAAGATATGAGATGAAGTATTGAAGGCGGATCAGAAGACACTGAGTCTCATGAATTGAGATGACTAAGGACCAAAATATCTGGCACTTTATTGTACTCAAGAAGACCCGTCCACCACAGCAGAATTGATGCTGGTGTTGGAGCCAATGGAAAAGCAATTGTGCTGGTGGCACATAAAAAGATCTGGTGTTAGTGCCACTTACAAAGAAATGGTGCTGATGCTGCATAAAAACCAAATTGTGCTGGTGCCACATAAAATGCACTGGTGCTGGTGCCACATAAGAAGCAATTGTGCTGGTGCCACATCAAAACCATTGGTGCTGGTGTCATAAAAACCATTGGTGCTGGTGTCACATAAAACCATTGGTGCTGGTGTCACATAAGAAGCAATTGTGCTGGTGCATCATAAAATGCACTGCTACTGGTGCCACATAAGAAGCAATTGTGCTGGTGCCACATAAAATGCACTGGTGCTGGTGTCACATAAAAACCATTGGTGCTGGTGCCACATATAAAGGACAGGTGCTGGTGCCATGTTAAAAGCGCCCAGTATAGTCAATGGGAAGGGCATCCAGCCATAGAAACCATGCCAGAACAGAAAATGGAGCCTGGTGTGGTCCCTGGCCTAACAAGCTGTGGCCAAACCATACCATCCAACTCATGCCAGAATGAAAAACGGATGTTAAATGATGAGGGTGACAAATGATGATGACAGTGATGATGATGATGATGATGTGTTTCTGCCACACAGAGTATGTGCAGTTGTGTGTGGAACCCACAATATTCCGCTGGGCACCTTCCTTCGGGGATTTTCCCCTCCTTGTCTTGACATTGCTTGATCTTTATGAGTGTCACCAGCGTGCAAGCAGTGTCACTTTTCTCCAGTCTCCTGTGGTATCATATCTAGTCATGGGGTAATATTAACCTATTACGAAACAGTGGATATATATATATATATATATATATATATATATATATATATATATATATATA
>NC_069009.1:5620362-5621306 GCF_001194135.2 Octopus bimaculoides
TATATATATATGTATGTGTCTGTATATATGCATATTTTTATATATGTATGTATACTTTATATCTCCATGTATCTATTGAAAAATGTATGTATGTATGTAAATATATATATGTATATTCATCCACGTGCACATTTATGTGTATATGTGTAAGCATATATGTATATATTTGTATATATATGCACACACGTATGGTGTTTGTGTGAGTGTGTGTGTGTGTGTGTGTATACACACACACACACACATATGTATATATATTTATATTGTCTGAGTGTTATTTATGTAAACATTGCATTCTGATGGAAACCTGCAAACCCATCTCTGAAGAAATCATATGACATTTTCTCCAAGACTTTCAACAGAACCAAATATTTATTTAGATATCATTTCTATAATTATTTCAACACGCATTTTTCCCTCTGTTTTCACACACACACACACACACACACACAGACGGGGTTATACAATTGCTTATACATATGTAATTATATATACATAGTCACATGTATACTTAATCCTCACTATCACTATCTATCTATCTATCTATCTATCTAACTATCTATATCTGTTTGTCTATCTGTCTGTCTGTCTGTCTGTCTGTTTATCTGTCTATCTATCCGCCTGTCTGTCTGTTGGTCTATCTATCTATTCATATATCTATCTATCTATCTATCTATCTATCTATCTATCTATCTATCTATCTGTCTGTCTGTTTGTCTGTCTATCTATGTCTGTCTGTCTATCTATCTATCTATCTATCTATCTATCTATCTGTCTGTTTGTCTATCTGTCTGTCTGTTGGTTTATCTATCTATTCATCTATCTGTCTGTCTGTCTGTCTGTCTGTCTGTTGGCTTATCTATCTATTCATCTATCTATCTGTCTGTCTATTTGTATGTCTGTCTGTCTATCTGAATATGTGTATGTATGTATGTTTATATAAATAT
>NC_069009.1:5624526-5627467 GCF_001194135.2 Octopus bimaculoides
AGCACCGCTTTTAGTCGAGCAAATCGACCCCAGGACTTATTCTTTGTAAGCCTAATACTTATTCTATCGGTCTCTTTTTGCTGAACTGCTAAGTTACCGGGACGTAAACACACCAGCATCGGTTGTCAAGCGATGTTGGGGAGACAAACACAGACACACAAACATATACACACATATACATATACATATATACATATACACGACAGGCTTCTTTCAGTTTCCGTCTACCAAATCCACTCACAAGGCTTTGGTCGGCCCAAGGCTATAGTACAAGACACTTGCCCAAGGTGCCATGCAGTGGGACTGAACCCGGAACTATGTGGTTGGTAAGCAAGCTACTTACCACACAGCCACTCCTACGCCTATAAGAGTATGTAGATATAAATAAAGAGAGAGAGGGTGTGAGTGAGGGAGATGCAGACAGATAGCAAAATGCATAGGGTGAGAAGGAAGAAAGACAGATAGAGATAGACAGAGCGACAGACAAATAGCTAGTTAGATAGATAGATAGATAGATAGATAGATAGATAGAGTGAGAGGGAGAGAAAAAAAGAGAAGGAGCTAGACAGACATAGAGAGGCTGAAAGAGAGAAAGAAGTCAGAGGCAAAGAAGAAAAGACAGACAAATGGATGAATAGACAGGTAAGATGTGTAGATAGATAGATAGATGATAGACAGACATAGATAGATAGATAGATAGGTAGATACATTTCTTTTATTAGCCACACAGGGCTCAACAAAAATGGGACAAATACAATGAAGAGCTTTTCTTTTTTGGAGGGGGAAGGGAAAGAGAGAAAAAAAAAGTAGGGGTGTGTCGATCAAAAGGGATCGTAGGAAGGGAAAAAAGGGGGGAGTTCGATCAAAAGCGATCGAGAAAAAAAATATAGATAGATAGATAGACAGACATAGATAGATAGATAGATAGATAGACAGACAGACATAGATAGATAGATAGATAGATAGATAGATAGATAGATAGATAGATAGATAGACAGACATAGATAGATAGATAGGCAAGCAGACAGAAAGATAGACAGACAGACCGATAGATAGATAGATAGATAGATAGATAGATCGATAGATAAATAGATATATAGACATAAAGATAGATAGATGGACAGATAGACAAATAGAGAGCATGAGAGAGAGAGAGAGAGAGAGAGAGAGAGAGGGAGAGAGAGAGAGAGAGAGAAATAATTGTTTATTTATTTCAATTCCTTTGACAAAATTCTCTAAATTAGTTGTTTTGATATTTTTCAATTTTCCATTTTCAAGTTAAGACTCAATGAACATTTTCTGTGTGGAATTGTTCCATATTGGAATTACAGTAATTAACTAATATTGTCTCGGAATATTCGAAGTGAAGACTGTTGAAAAATTCAAGAATAGCGCAATGTTCTTTGCGAGAGACAGTTGCTAGAATACTTTTGAAATTATATACGTAGAGAGACAACAAAAGTGGCTTCTCTCCATGCTTTCAGACAGACGCTGAAACGGTGGCACTCTACCGGTTACGATGATGCGGGTTCCAGTTGATTTGATTAATGGAACAGCCTCTTTTACTTGTTTCAGTCATTTGACTGCAGCCATGCTGGAGCACCGCCTTTTAGTCGAGCAAATCTGCCCTGGGACTTATTCTTTGTAAGCCTAGTACTTATTCTATCGGTCTCTTTTGCTGAACTCCTAAGTGACGGGGCATAAACACACCAGCATCGGTTGTCAAACAATGCTAGGGGGACAAACACAGACACACAAACACACACACACACACACTCACACACTCACACACACACACACACACACACACACATATATACGACGGGATTCTTTCAGTTTCCTTCTACCATATCCACTCACAAGGCTTTGGTCGGCTCAAGGCTATAGTAGAAGACACTTGCCCAAGGTGCCACGCAGTGGGACTGAACCTAGAACCATGTGGTTGGTAAGCAAGCTACTTACCACACAGCCACTCTTGCGCCTGCTTATGAAATTAACATGCAAGTGGTTGAGTACTCCACAGATAAGCCATACTCTTAGCATTGTTCTCAAGGAGATTCAGCCTGACACAAAAATGTGACAAGGTTGGCCCCTTTTGAATTACAAGTACAACTCATTTCTGCCAAATGAGTGTAGTAGAGCAATATGAAATAAAGTGTCTTGCTCAAGGACACTAGCACTCCATTGGTTACAACACTGAGTGTTGAAGTTAATCCAATCATGAGAACAGCCAGCTTGTGAAATTAATATGCAAGTGGTTGAGTACTACAGACATGAGTACCCTTACTGTAGTTGTCAGGGAGATTCTGCACAACACACGATGTGAAAAGGCTGGACCCTTTGATTTACAGGTATGGTGCATTTTTGTCAGTTGTGAAATAAATGTGCAAGTGGCTGAGTACTCCACAAACTGACTCAACGTCCGTGAGTGTTGTGTGTAGGAATTAATTAATCTAGTTACAGGCCTAAGAGCTTTGAATGAGCTTAGACCATAGCTCTATGAGTCACTCTGTTGCTTCTGCTAAATATCAATAAATACACACACACACACATTTATAGGAGTGGCTGTGTGGTAAGTAGCTTGCTTACCAAACACATGGTTCTGGGTTCAGTCCCACTGCATAGCACCTTGGGCAAGTGTCTTCTACTATAGTCTTGGACTGACCAAAGCCTTGTGAGTGGATTTGGTAGACGGAAACTGAAAGAAGCCCGTCATATATATGTATATATATATATATATATGTGTATGTGTTTGTCCCCCAACATCGCTTGACAACCGATGCTGGTGTGTTTATGTCCTCGTAACTTAGCAGTTCAGCAAAAGAAACCGATAGAATAAGTACTAGGATTCCAATACATGCATATATCTATCTATCTATCTATCTATCTATCTATCTATCTATCTATCTATCTATCTATATATATATATATATATATATAT
>NC_069009.1:5628139-5631222 GCF_001194135.2 Octopus bimaculoides
TATATATATATATATATATATATATATATATATATATGTATATATATATACATATCATCTTCTTATGGGTGCTGGAAAATTTATGACCAGTTATCAGCCTCCCTAGTTGTGGTATTACAAGTTATTTCCCTTGCATTAAGTTTGTTGTTTTTTTCAAAACAGGCTCAGCCAAACCATTATTTATAGATACCTACATACACATAGGTATACACCCACATGCACATAAGCACAGATTTTTTGTGCCAAGTATTGTGTTTCCTGCAATTAAATTAATTGTATTACACTCTGCCAAGCTGACTGGATTTGCAAAGGGAACCTTTTTTCTTTTTTTTAATTGTTTTTGAAGTAGGACTGAACCTTTTTTTGTTCCTTGGAATACTATGCTAGCCAGGAGTCTGTATAAAGTGGGGATGAGCTGATCGCCTCGACGGCTCATATCTCCACTGATTATTGTATATTTGTGTGTGTGTGTGTGTGTGTTTGTGTGTATATGTATGTATATATATATATATGTGTGTGTGTGTGTGTATGTATATATATATTTATATGTATATATGTGTATATATATATATATATATATATATATATATATATATATAAGTGTATATATATTTATTTATATATATATATATGCCGATGATGTGTTTATATATGTATATATGTGTGTGTGTGTGTATATATATATATATGTACATATGTGTGTATATATATGTATATATGTGTGTATATATGTATGTACATATATGTATATATATGTATATATGTGTGTGTATATATATGTACATATGTATATATGTGTGTATATATATATGTACATATACACACAAACATAAATATATATATGTGTGTATGTATGTATATATGTGTGTATATATATATATATATATATATATATATATATATATATATATATATATATATGTATATATATATAAACACCAGGTCATTAGTATTGCTATATTAGTATTTTTATTAGTATTGCCAGCCCATGTCAAACTGTCCAACCCATGCCAGCAAGGAAAACAACCATTATTAAATAATGATGATGAAGAGATATATATACAGTGGGGCCCAAAAGTAGGTTTACAGTTGTCACGTAGGCACTTTAAATTTCTTTTAAAACATTTTAAACATTTTATCACATTTAAATTTCTATCTTACAATTAACTCAATTAGCCTAGAATAATGGTTTCATATCTTTTTTTTTATAATTAAGATCTAAACTGTTGATATATGAATGCGAAAGAGATAGTTAATTGAATAACTGTAAACCTACTTTTGGGCCACCTTGTATGTAGATATATATATTTGTATGTGATGGGCATCTTTCAGTTTCTATCTACCAGATCCACTTACAAGGCTTTGGTCAGCTTGAGACTATAGTAGAAGACACTTGCCCTAGGTGCCATGCAGTGGGACTGAACCCAGAACCATGTGGTTGGGGAGCAAACTTCTTACCATACAGCCACAATAGGCTTCTTTCAGTTCCCATCTACCAAATCCACTTACAAGACTTTGGTCAGCTTGAGGCTATAGTAGAATACACTTGCTCAAGGTGCCATGCAGTGGGACTGAACCCAGAACCATATGGTTGGGTAACAAACTTCTTACCACACAGCAACTCCTATGCCTATATATATATATATATATATATATATATATATATATATATATATATATATATATATATATATACGACGGGTTTCTTTCAGTTTCCATCTACCAAATCCACTCACAAGGCTTTGGTTGGCCTGAGGCTATAGTAGAAGAGATTTGCCCAAGGTGTCACACAGTAGGACTGAACCCAGAACCATGTGGTTGGGAAGCAAGCTTCTTACCACACAGCCACTCCTGGTGTGCCATGACATGGGACTGAACCCAAAATCTCGTGGTTTGCCAATCTATCATGTTAACCACACAGCTCAGCTTACACTTCTATTTGATCCATATTTTCTCTAAAGCCTTTATGTATGAAAATATCCGCGTCCGCTCCTCACAATAACCATATCAGATCAACTAGTACAACAAGGGGAAAACAATCTAGATATCATAATATAGATATCGTAATAGCGAGGACAGAAATATCCCGAGGGAATATACTTTCCCTTTGATGTGTATTTTACTTGTTGTATGTTTTGCTTTTCTTTTGTGCATGGAATGAGGACTTTCAGGGTAGACAAGTAATTAGATTTCTATGACCTGTGTTTCTTTCATAAGCTGGAAGTTTGCAGAGCTATGCTATAATAAGTATGATTTCATATAGATGCGTGCATGTGTGTGTATGTATAATAGATATGTGTATATATATTTTTATATGTAGATATATATAATGGATACATAAATGTATATACATATGTATAGATGTATATGTATATATATATGATTATATATGTGTGTTTATATATTTATGTATAAATGTATATGTATATATGTGATTATTTATGTGTGTGCTTATACATCCATGTATATATATATATGTGTGTATATTTATGTGCGTGAATGTATATATATATAAGTATACGTATATAAACATGTTTATATATTTATATGTATGTATATATATACACACTCAAATATACATATAAATACATTCATATAGACATGTATATATACATATATGTATATATCTCTCTGGCTCTGTCTGTCTGTCTCTTTCTGTCTCTCTCTCTATATATAAAATATGTATGTTTGTGTATATATACATGTGTGTGTATGTGTACATACCTACATACATATATATATGTATCTATATATATATATATATATATATATATATAAAATACACATCAAACAATACTGGCAAACACATAAGATACACACACACACACACACACACACACACACTCACATCCAGCAGGAATGGTGAATACAATACACGCATGGATGCAAATATACAGACAAAATGATTACAGCAGCAGATCTCTTTATGCAAATGCTTCACTCTGTAATTCAAACACAATAGGGGAGAGATTTATTGCTATTATAGTTTTTGCAGTCAACAAATAATAAAGGCAGATTAAAATATTATCTCAAGTACCATTGAAGGGCAAAACTATTAGTTGCAATCTAAACTGAAAGGATAT
>NC_069009.1:5631610-5633387 GCF_001194135.2 Octopus bimaculoides
GATTTATCAGAATATTGGGCTGATGAGACGGAATAGATTAATATCTTAACCGCGAAACGTTTGTATCCAATTAACTAAAGGCAGGTTTGTTTTTGCTTTTCACTCTGGATTTTGTTCTATGTGCGCCATAAATATCGCCATCCATTTAGAGAAAAATTTGTAGTTTAGAATCAGTAGTTTTTTGACTGCTATTTCTAAATTTTCAGTATGTTGGAGAAGCAACTCAATGCTAATCCCTGTATATTTATGATTATAAATGGTTTTACCGATAAAGGTTTTTTCATACGAAACTACTTGGCAAAATTGTTAATTATTAATTCTATTACTAATTGACGATTCCCTGCCCTTATTCTTGTATATATATATATATATATACATACACACATATATATATATGGATATTTATATACATGCACATATAAATACATAGTTGTACATACATACATATATATATATGTATATATATATCTACACATACACACACAGGTGCAGGCATGGCTGTGTGGTAAGAAGTTTGATTCCCAACCACATGGTTTTGGGTTCAGTCCCATTGCATGGCACCTTGGGCTAGTGTTCTATAGCCCTGTGAAAATGATGATGATGATGATCATCATCATCATTTAGCATCCGTTTTCTATGTTGGCCTAGGTTAGATAATTTGACCGGAGCTGGCAACTTTCTAATTTGGCTTGGTTTCTACACCTGGATGCCCTTCCTTATGCCAACCTCTCCTAGAGTGTAGTGGGTTCCATTTTACATGTTACCAGCATGGATGCCTCTTTCTTGTCACCGGCATGGGTGCCTCTTACTGGCACTGTGCGACGTGCTACCATGACATTCAGTCATCCTGCAATGCTTGTCTCTGGTACCCTCGATAGCGACCGAGACAGTGGCAAAAGTGTTGTACAAGCCCTTGTCACTTGAATCCAATGACATACAGATATCTCACTGTCTGGACATGGTTTACTGGCCAAGTACAGCCGGGAAGATCTGCTGCCATGACATGTGGTCATGTTGCAATGCTTGTCTCTGGAACCCTTGATAGTGACTAGGAGAGTGGCAAAAGTGTTGTACAAGCTTTTGTTACTTAAATCCAGTGACATTCAGTTGTCTCACTTGAATGTGAAATGACTATCAACTGACAAGATGAAGCAATCATCATGTATATAAATATGGGTCAAATGTATAGAAAACAAAAGACCTAGAAAGGTGAGGGAACAACATGCAGGTGCATTAGTGTGACGCTCAGGAAAAATGGAAAAGTCTTTGACATTTTGAGCCTGTGCTCTTCAACAGAAGGGGATGAGAGGGAAAATAATGGAGAGAGGAACAAAAATGTGTCAGGATGAATGGTTTCACATATTGAAATAGCTGAAAGAAAGTGGCCAATAGAAGGGGAAATAACAGTGACTTGGCTCAACTGGGATGCTCAAGTGTGTGTGTGTATGTGTGTGTGTATGTGTGTGTGTATGTGTGAGAGAGAGGGAGAATGGTGTGACTGTATATATGTGGGGAGGGTGTATGCATGTGTGGGTGAGTTTAACATGTATGTATGTATGTATGTATATATGTCTGTCTGTCTGTCTGTCTATCTGTCATTGGATTCAAGTGAAAAGGCAGCGAGCTGGCAGAAATGTTAGCACGCCGGGCGAAACGCTTAGGGGTATTTTGTCTGCCATTACGTTCTGAGTTCAAATTCCGCCAAGGTCAACTTTGCCTTTCACCCTTTCAGGGTCGATAAATAAAGTACCAGTTATGCACTGGGGTTGATGTAATC
>NC_069009.1:5637371-5638868 GCF_001194135.2 Octopus bimaculoides
ATATATATATGTATATATATATATATATATATATGAGAGGAAAAGGGACACAGGTATCTCAAGTCATTTAGAATATTTAATTAGCGTAAGGCAAAGTCTTACAGCTGTTTCTGGGATATCCCTAGTGACAGGCTAGCATATCAGTACTCTGAGTATTCCATCATCAGAGACAAGATGAGTATGTATGAATGAAAGTACTAGACAGGGAAATTCACAGTCTATAAGAAATAAAACAAATAATAAAATTGTAAATAGAAGAATTAAGAGTAAAACAGTAGACAGAAGAATACAGACAGGAGAATAAAGTTCACAGCTCATCTTCTTCCAGGGGGTATGGAGGTGGGTCTGTACTTCCGTGAAGGTATAGGCCCTTAGGTATAAACCCTGCTAAATCTAGGCAGTATTTTAAATGTGGCTTTCATGTTCACTTAGGATGTCCCAGAAACAGCTGTAAGACTTTGCCTTACCCTTATTAAATATTCTAAATGACTTGAGATGCCTGTCTTGCCTTGGATTTGTTGTCCTTTATCCTCTAATATAATATATACCTGTTAACTCGGAGGCCTACTATGGCTCCCTAGCTCCAGCCTCAGTCAGGAACTTGGAACCTATTATAGCACTTACTCAGCATACCTATTCGTTTAGAGTACCAGTGAACTAAACCCCTCATATCCTTTATATATGTATATGACAGACTTCTTTCAGTTTCTGTCTACCAAATCGACTCACAAGGCTTTGGTCAGCCTGAGGCTACAGCAGAAGACACTTTCCCAAGGTGTCACGTAGCGAGACTGAACCCAGAACCATCTGGTTGTGAAGCAAGTTTCTTACCACACAGCCACACCTGCAGCAGGCTTCTTTCAGTTTCCCTCTACAAATCCACTCACAAGGTTTTGGTCAGCCTGAGGCTACAGTAGACACTTAGCCAAGGTGCCATGCAAAGACACTTACCCAAGGTGCCATGCAAATTAACTGAACCCGGAACCATGTGGTTGGGAAGCAAGCTTCTTACCACATGGCCATGCCTGTACCTATACACACACACACACACACACACACGATGGGCTTCTTTTAGTTTCCATCTGTCAAATTCACTCACAAAGCATTGGACAGTCCGAGACTATAGCAGAAATCACTCCTCCAAGATGCCACATGGTGAGACTGAACCCAAAACCACATGGTTGCAAAGCTAGCTCTTTAACCACCCAACCATGCCTTTACCATTATTGTCATTATTTCTGTTATTGCTGTCCTTACCATTGTAGTCGGCTTTGTTGCTGCTGCTGCTGTCATTATAATTATTGTCATCCTAGCACCTTGGAGTCTGTTGTTGTTGTTGTCGTCTCAAGCACCGTCAGACTAAAGCGAGTTACAATTGAATTATGTAACTGATTTCTTTTGTCTTTTGTTGCAAAGTGGTGGCAGGGGTTGGTGGCTGCGGCGGCGGCGGCGGCGGCTGGGAGGTGGGTGTTTGGGGGAGGAGGTGTGTGTATGTGT
>NC_069009.1:5640377-5641228 GCF_001194135.2 Octopus bimaculoides
CTTGGTGCCCTTCCACCTCATGTCTTTAGATTGACGGCACCACCACCACCACCACCACCACCACCACCACCATTACCACAGCCATCACTGCTACCACCACCAACTACTGCCACTACAATCAACACCACCATCACCTGCTCCACCATGACTGTCACCACCACTGCTACAACCACCACCACTACTACTACCACTACCACTAGAACCGCTGCTACACCCCCACTACTACCATTACCACCATCACTACTACCACCAAAACCACCACCACCACTTTAGAACAACTACCCCCACCACCATTACTACTACTACGACTACTACTACTACTACTACTACTACTACTACTACTAAAACAACTACTACACCCCCACCACTACTACTACTATTAGAGCAACTACCACCACCACCGCCACTACTACCACCACCACTACTACCACCACCACCAACATCACCATTAGCACCACCACCACCACCACCGCTACAACAATTGTTTGAGAACAATATTCTACACACTAATTAGATTGAGAAGGTGGTAGTAAGAGGTAGTCATCACTGTAGTGACAATGGTGGTAGCAGCAGGAGTGGTGGTGGTGATTATGTTGCTGTGGCGGTGGGGCATCGACGGTGATGTCAAAGGTTTTACATATAGTGGTGGTGGTGGTAGTTGTAGTAGTGGTAGTTGTGATGGTGGGTGAAAGGTGTGGTCATGGTAGTGGTGATTGTGATGGTGGTGGTAGTGTTGGTTGTAGCACAAATGGTTGAAGTTGTATTGGTTGAAGGTGGATTTGGTTGTAGTTACTGTGGTAGTAAGAATGGTACTTATACTGTCCATGTTGGTTGTGGTGGTGGATTGTGGT
>NC_069009.1:5644117-5647730 GCF_001194135.2 Octopus bimaculoides
AGTGATAGATATGGCTGTGTGGTAAGAAGTCTGCCTCCTCACTACATGGTTCCAAGTTCAGGCCCACTGCATAGCACCTTGACTAAATGTTTTCTACTATAGCCTAAGGCCAATCAAAAACTTGTCAGTGGATTTGGTAGATAGAAACTAAAAGAAGCCCGGTATATATATATGTATATATATATATATATATATATATATATCATCATTATTATCATTTAACATCCATTTTCAATGCTGGTATAGGTTGGCCAGTTTGACTGGAGCTGTTATGGCCAAGGGCCACACCAGGATTCATTGTCTGATTTGGCATGCTTTCTATAGCTGGATGCCCTTCCTAATGCCAACCACCCCACAAAGTGCAGGGGCCTTTTTTCTATGTGGCACCAGCTCCAGTGCACTTTGTTACGATGTTTTTCCTATCCAAGACATCAGATGTAAATAGACAATGAGATTGAACATGAGAAAATGGGTAATGGGCATATATGCCCTATTTCAGGAGCCAAAAAATAAACAACAACAAAAAAACACTCCCGAAGGAGCAAAAACTGAAGTATGGGATATATGCCCATCACCTATTTTTTCATCTTAGATCTCATTGTTTGTTTACGTCTGACGTCTCAGATATGAAATGTTGTTTGGAAATCAGTGCTGGCTATAATTTCCTTGGAAAATCTGTAGAGACGACCATAACACTTTGTGATGTGGTTGTCACTAGGAAGGGCATCCTGCTGCAGAAACCAAACCAAAACAGACATTTGAACCTGGTGCAGCTCCTGGTCTTACCAGCTCCTGTCAAACGGTCCAACCCATGCCAGCATGGAAACTGGACATTAACTGATGATACATACATACTCTTTCTACTCTTTTACTTGTTTCAGTCTTTTGACTGTGGCCATGCTAGAGCACCACCTTTAGTCGAGCAAATCGACCCCAGGACTTACTCTTTGTAAGCCTAGTACTTATTCTTTCGGTCTCTTTTGCCGAACCGCTAAGTTACAGGGACATAAACACACCAGCATCGGTTGTCAAGCAATGCTAGGGGTCAAACACAGACACACAAACACACACACATATACATACATATATATATACATATATACGAAGGGCTTCTTTCAGTTTCCGTCTACCAAATCCACTCACAAGGCTTTGGTCGGCCCGAGGCTATAGTAGAAGACACTTGCTCAAGGAGCCACACAGTGGGACTGAACTTGGAACCATGTGGTTGGTAAGCCAGCTACTTACCACACAGCTACTCCTGCGCCTATACTCTTACTCTTTTCTCTTTTACTTGTTTCAGTCTTTTGACTGTGGCCATGCTGGAGCACCGCCTTTAGTCAAGCAAATCGACCCCAGGACTTACTCTTTGGAAGCCTAGTACTTATTCTTTCGGTCTCTTTTGCCGAACCGCTAAGTTACAGGGACATAAACACACCAGCATCGGTTGTCAAGCAATGCTAGGGGTCAAACACAGACATACAAACACATACACACATACATATATATATACATATATACGACAGGCTTCTTTCAGTTTCCGTCTACCAAATCCACTCACAAGGCTTTGGTCGGCCCGAGGCTATAGTAGAAGACACTTGCTCAAGGTGCCACGCTGTGGGACTGAACCTGGAACCATGTGGTTGGTAAGCAAGCTACTTACCACACAGCTACTCCTGTGCCTATCTATATAATCATTTATTCTTTTCTTCTGTTTTCTCCCATGTCTATTGTTCTTCACTAAAAATACATCACTCTCTCCCACTTCTGTTGCTTGCTCCTCCCAACCACACTGTTCATGGTATTATTATTCTTTCCAGCGCTCTACCAACTGAGCCACCTACCCAGCCTCTCATTTCCGTCCCAAACTACCCCCATCTCGACTTCAAACACTGAATCCTGATATAATTAAGTGTATATTGTGTGAAGTATATATATTTACTAATTCAAATTAGAGACTCAGTTTATTGATTGATTTTTAAGTTCATTGATTTTTTTTGCAAAAGCTAGAGGCCAAGAGAAGGGGTTGGAACCATCTACCTCTGTCAATCTGTGTATCTGTCTGTCTATCTTGCTATCTGTATCTAAGTATATATCTCTCTGTCTCTCTGTGTGCATATCTATCTCTCTATTTCTTTATGTATATATGTATCTATCTATCTGTCTGTCTATCCATCCATCCATCCATCCATCCATCCCTTTCTCTCTCTTTCTCTCTCTCTCTAGCCATCTATATGTATATATCTATCTGTCTCTCTGCTTGTATATATATCTATCTATTTCCCTATGTATGTATGTATGTATGTATGTATCTATCTATCTATCCATCTCTCTGTCTGTCTATCTATCTATCTATCTATCTATCTATCTATCTCTCTGTCTGTCTGTCTCTATCTATCTATCTGTCTCTGTCTATATCTATCTGTCTGTCTGTCTGCATTTGCTAGCGAAGACCTGTTGAAGCAAGTGAGTTTGAAATCAAATTAGAACCAACTTCGATGACTGGCACCCATGCCAACCTCTCCTTCATTGGACACTAAATTCTGCTTGCGAAGACCTGTTGGGGCAAGTGAAATCGAAATCGTAATTGAACCATATTCGATGACTGGCACCTGCGCCAGTGGAGCACTAACAACATTGTCTGAGTGTGATCATTGCCAGAGCAGCTGTCTGGCTTCTCTGCTAGTGACCCGTATATAGCACCATTTGAATGTGATCGTTACCAGTGTCGCCTTACAAGCACTTGTGCCGGTGGCACATTAGAAAATCATTCGAGCGAGGTCATTGCCAGTGCTGCTGGACTGACTCCTGTGCAGGTGGCACGTAAAAAAACACCATTTTGAGCATGGCCGTTGCCAGTACCGTGTGACTGGACCTCGTGCTGGTGGTACGTAAAAAGCACCCACTACACTCTCGGAGTGGTTGGCGTTAGGAAGGGCATCCAGCTGTAGAAACTCTGCCAAATCAGATTGGAGCCTGGTGCAGTCCTCAGTCAAATCGTCCAACCCATGCTAGCATGGAAAGCGAACGTTTAATGACGATGATGATGATGATGATTACTGAGTACATACACACAAACTCACACATATATAATGGTTTTATTGTATACATTAAAGTTATTGTATGTTGGTTACACACAGCGTAGTTGAGAATGATCCAGGGAGTGCAGTAGTTTATTTAGGTTGGTCTAGAGGCCAGTTCCTCTGGCATCAACAGAGACTAAACTATAGTTTTCCATTTGGCTGTGCCTGATGACTGTTAATTAAGCTTTTCACGCTTGAAAGGTTGCTTAACATGTTACCATTTGGATCATGACTTGGTCGTTATGTGTCTAAATTTATTATACAGAATAAATCATATGCTCACCATGTTATTTTTTCCTTGGCTTAAGAAAACTTACTGGACAACTCTGAATATATGTATATATTTGTATATATACATATATATATATGTGTGTGTGTGTGTGTGTGTGTATTTATATATGTATGCAAGTACTTATTTTGTAATACACATGTATATATTGAGAAATAAACATTGCCATAATATATGCACATATAAGTTTATATATATATATATATATATATATATATACATATACATATACATATACATATAT
>NC_069009.1:5647740-5648622 GCF_001194135.2 Octopus bimaculoides
TATATATATATATATATATATATATATATATATACATACACACACACACGCACCATGCTTACATACACTTAGGTATATATATACAGAGTAAGTAACATTCATGTATTTTACACACACACACACACATGTATGTACATGTATATTCACATATTTAAATTCATGTAAGAATTAATGCATATATGCATTTATGGATTCAAATGTGACTCTCTCTCTCTCTGCACACACACACACACACACATGTATATAAATGTGTAAATAGATTTATATGTTGCATAATTTCTATATAATCAGTGTACTGCAGTACTTATTAATATGCATAAACGCAGGTAGACATATACATACATAAATGTACATTTGAATATGTAATATACATACTTACATATATATGCATGTGTGTGTGTGTGTGTGTGTGTATAAAATGTATAATATTTGTGTGCTTGTCAATACACAACACATGCACACACACACACACTCATGTATGTATGTATGTATATATGTGTGTATGTATGTATGTATAACCAGTTATGTACACACATTTACGTAGAAAATGTCTTAATATATTCAACGAATCTATTGAAATCAGCTTCTGAGATTAATAGGAAAATAATGTACGAGGGAGATATGTAAATGGGTGTATGGGAATGTGTGTGGATGGATATCTACATTATATATACATATGCATATATATTTATGTATGTGTGTATATATTTTTGTATATCACTATGTGGTAAGAAGCTTGCTTCTCAGCCACATGGTTCTGGGTTCAGTCCTGCATGGCACCTTGGGTAAGTGTCTTCTACTATAGCATTGGGTTGACCAAAGCCTTGTAAGTGGATTTGGTAGATGGAAACTGAAAGAAGCCCGTCATATATATATATATAA
>NC_069009.1:5648708-5653089 GCF_001194135.2 Octopus bimaculoides
ATTGGGTTGACCAAAGCCTTGTAAGTGGATTTGGTAGATGGAAACTGAAAGAAGCCCGTCATATATATATATATAAGAAAGCATTTGTATTCATGTTCTGAATTCAAATTTTATTAAGGGTGACTTTACCTTTCCATCCTTTCGAGGTCGATAAATTAAGTACCAGTCAAGTACTGGAGTTGATGTGATTGATTGTCCCCCTCCCCACAAAAATCCAGGCTTTGTGCCTATAATAGAAAGGATTATTATTATTTATTGTTTAACGTCTCCCTTCTGTGCTGGCATGGGTTGGACGTTATTATTATTCTTATTAAGGCGGCATGCTGACAGGATTACAAGCAAGTTCACTGCCAACAGTTCAGCGCCGGGAAATTTTACCGCATTTGATTCAACTTGAAGAAAGTTCATCGTGAGACAAATTTACTGTGGAGAAAGTTTACCAAGAAAGTATATATCCATAGTATCTTACCATTTATCATCGTTGTTTAACGTCTGCTTTCCATGCTGGCATGGGTTGGACGATTAGACTGAGGACTGGCGAACCAGATGGCTACACCAGGCTCTAATCTGATCTGGCAGAGTTTCTACAGCTGGATGTCCTTCCTAACGCCAACCAGTCCGAGAGTGTAGTGGGTGCTTTTACATGCCAACGGCACAAATGCCAGTCAGCTGGTACTGGCATTGACCACACTCAAATGGTACTTTTTTATGTGCCACCTACACAGGAGCCAGTCCGGCGGCACTGGCGATGACCATGCTTAAAAGGTGCTTTTTACATGCCACCTGCACAGAAAACAGTCAGGTGGCACTGGCGATGACCACGCTTAAAAGGTGCTTTTTACATGCCACCTGCACAGAAAACAGTCAGGTGGCACTGGCGATGACCATGCTCGAATGGTGTTTTTTACGTACCACCGACACAGGAACTAGTTAGGCGACACTGGCAACGATCACACTCGAATGGTGCTTTCAATGTTCTACTGGCATGGGTGCCAATCAGGCGGTACTGTCATCTGCCACGAGAATGATTTCACTTGCCTCAACAAGTCTTTATGTATATACACTAACCATTGATAGTTAAAAACTATTTCATTGAAGAAAAGGATCTATTTCAAAACGGGGGCACCAGTATTTTCTTAACGAAACACTAACGAAACACTTTGAAACTTGGGACACTGGTAGAATGTGTCATATAAAACATCTTTTACTCTTAGTCTTCTTAACAAAAAAACGTACATCGCAAGTTATTCCATGTTAAAGTTTTCGTATTTCTGTAATTTCAACCAATCACTGACGTCTATTCAGCTGAATAGAGTTACTGCTGGGCAGTCATAAAAATGTTATTCCCTGTGACATATTTCATCCGGTTTAATCGTAATTTATATGCATATATTGTTTATATAATAAATTACGCTGCGCGTATCTATGTGTGTAACAATTTTAGAGTTCGGATTCTAGAGTTAGGGTTAGTTTTAGGGTTAGGGTTAACAGTCTAGTTAGGGTTAGGGTTAGGGGATTAATACGATATACACCGTTACAGCGCTAACTGTTTTCAACTGAATAGACGTCAGTGATTAGTAGAAATTATCGAAATAAGACAATTTTTTACATGAAATAAATTCGAATACAAAAATTTTTTTATGTTCTATAACACAAAATAGATAAGTATATGAAGTTTGAAAGTCTTTCCATACCAAAAACACTACATAAAACATAAATGAAAACTGGCGCCCCCGTTTTGAAATAGATCCGAAGAGAAAAAAAAAAAACGGTGAATTGGTGGCAGTGAACTTCCCCTGCAGTGAATTTATGATGGTGAACTTACTGGTCGTGAGCTGGCAGAATCGTTAGCATGGTGGTTGAAATGCTTAGTGGAATTTCATCTGTTTTGACATTCTGAGTTCAAATTCCATCGAGGTTGACTTTGCTTTCCATCTTTTCAGGGTCACTAAAACAAGTACCAGTTGAGTACTGGTGTCAATGCAATCAGCTCACTCTCCACTCCCACGAAATTGCTGGCCTTGTGCCAAAATTTGAAATCAATATTATGATTATTATTGTACCAGCTGGCCTCGTGCCATCAAAAATAACAGCTAATTCTAGTGTTTCATATATAAATAAGGACAAAAGATATTAATACACTTCTCAATACTATCTATTTGGAGATGTGACATTGACCCAGACAAACATTCAAATACTTCTCTTGTACACACACACACACACACACACACACACACACATATACTCACACAGAGTTGAAATGCTGTTTGATTTTTCTTTTCAGTTTTGAATGTTCACCATCCCACTTCCATTGCACACATACACACACACACAAACATTAACATGACTCCCTTTTACATCCACACATATATACTCACACACAGTTGAAATGCTGTTTGATTTTCTTTTTTACCCACCGTAGAATCGCCATCATCCCTTCCTTCCTTATTCATCTATCATCCCTTCCTTCTTCATTCATATGTTGTGACAGAGAAATACACAAGAGTGTTATTATAGTAAATGCTTTGTGTGTGTCTGTGTGTGTGTGTCTGTGTGTGTGTGTACAGATGTATGTGCATGAAACAGCTATATCTGACATTGGAATCCGTCTCTTGCAGATGTATATTCTAATCCTGATTCCTGGTTTCTTTTCAGAAAATTATGCACCATTTATGTCCCTGGCTGCTCGCAAGAGTCTCTTAAACAACGAACTGCTCTTCTCTGCCCCAGGGCCTGGATATTATGATGTTGGCTTCAAGGAGGCATGTAAGGTAGGTCCTTTGCTTAATCCTAAGGGACCAGTGTTTTCGCACATCGGATGTGGTTTGGTTGTGGGTTTCAAGTTATGTATCAGGGTACAATGTACTCTGTTGCTCTATGATGTACTTTCTGGTACTCCATGAAACTTGTCTGAAAATACCGTCTTCTATCATTTAGTTGTTTCAGACATTAGACTGTGGCCATGCTGGGGCATGGCGTTGAAGAAATTGACCCCAGGACTTTTTTCTTTGTTTGAAGAATGGTGATTATGCTGTCAGTCTCTTTTGCGTAACTGCTAAGTTCTGGGGATGTAAACACACCAACACCAGTTGTCAAATGATGGGAGGAGACAAGCACACACACACACACACACACACACACAAACACATACATGATAAGGCTAGCTTCTTTCAGTTTCTGTCTACCAAATCCACTCAGAAGGCTTTGGTCGGCCCGAGGCTATTGTGGAAGGCACTTGCCCAAGGTGCCACGCAGTGGGACTGAACCCAGCACCATGTGGTTTGGAAGCAAGCTTCTTACCACACAGCCATGCCTGTATCTATGTGTGTGTGTGTGTGTGTGTGTGTGTGTGTGTGGTATTTAACAGACAAGAAAGCAAATTTTGAACACCAGGAAGATTGGATATTTTAACCTTGTAAGACAGAAAAAGATTTGCCAGGAGACCGCCACATAACTTGAACCTGCACCCCTGCCATTAAGCTAAACAGCCCACTGACAACAATTACCATCAATTTATTGCATATATATATATATATATATATATATGTATGTATATATATATATATATATATATATATATAAATAATAAGGGTGAAAAAAATTGAGTATTAATTTAATTAATATCAATTTAAAACCAGTGGCCTAGCATATTGAAAAATCTGAAAATTCAGAAAAATTATATTACATACATATAAGAGGGATGACCACTAAGTGGACATCCGTTATGCCAGAAGAAGACCCCATATGAACTGACCATAGGTGGTCTTCTTCTAGCATAATGGATGTGGCTTCTTTCAGTTTCCGTCTACCAAATCCACTCATAAGGCTTTAGTTAGCCCAAAGCTATAATAGAAGACACTTGCTGAAGGTGCCACGCAATGGGACTGAACCCGGAACCATGTGATTGGGAGCTAGCTACTCATCATACACCCACTCCTGCACCTATTGATTACTTTTCTTTGTATTCTTTGTAAAATTATGCACTCACCAATCCATTTATTTAAGTGTGGCAGACTTATTACAATCTAGGACATAATAGTTCGTTCTGGTTCTCTGCACTTGTGAGTTCAAATCCTACTGAGGTCAACTTTGCCTTTCATGCCTTCGGGGTCGATACAGAAAGTACAAGCAGGGTTTCCATGCACATTTTGCATAATGTCTATCTATATGTGTGTGTGATTGTGTGTATATACACACACATACATACACATGCACATCCATATATACTCGCTCTCTACGTGCACAAATATGCAAACAAATGCACAGACACACACCTAAATATAAGCTGTTCTGTGTATGCACAAGTGTGCCTATTGTTGCCAGTGTATATAGCATTACATACATATATGCATATATATATATATATATATATATATATATA
>NC_069009.1:5653301-5655290 GCF_001194135.2 Octopus bimaculoides
TATATATATATATATATATATATATATATATATATATATGTGTGTGTGTGTGTGTGTGTGTATATGCATCTGTATGTATAAAATGTGTGTGTCTGAAACTGTATACGACAGGGGAGGTCAAGCCCTCAATCAAATATTAACAATTGATGAGATCGAATAGCATTTTAATTTTACATTAAAATGTTAATTAGCCATAAATATTCTTCTCGAATTAGCTTCGTTAACGAATTTTGGTAATTTCATGTAAATAACACCTATATTCAATCACTGTTTGTGGTTGTTCATTAGCCCTAGGCTAGATGGGATCCAGCTGTGACCATCCAGTCTTTTATTCAGGCATGGTGTATCTCGGACTACATCACCTCATATATAGTATAGTGGTTCGTATAATTGGTTTCAGTTGTTGCTATATGGCCCCAGGTCAGTCCTGACCCTATAGGCATCCTGTGATCAGAGATGTCTTACCTCTTATTCAGACATAGTGTATCTAGGACTACATTATCTAATGTACTATATAATAGTTAGTCATAGTGGTTATAGTTGTTATTGTTGTTTAACCCCAGGTCCATTCTGATCCAGTAGTCTTATGATCAGAGATGTTCCAGATGTGACCATCCAATCTTTTATTCAGACATAGTGTATCTAGGACTACAATTTCTAATGTATAGTATAGTAGTTTGTATAAGTGGCTACAGTTGTTTTTTTTTTTCAGCCCCAGATCTGTCTTCATCAGACATTCCAAACATGACCATTACACCTTTTACTCACGATGTATCTAGGACTAAATTTACCTAATGTACACTATAGTAGTTAATATTAGTGACTATAGTTGTTGTTTAGCCCTAGGTCAGTCCTGATCCAGTAGACCTGTGATCAGAGATGTTCCAGATGTGACCATCCCATCTTTTTTTCAGACATAATGTATCTAGGACTACATTAACTAATGTATAACATAGTAGTTAGTATTAAAGTCTATAGTTGTTGTTATCTTTTTTTAACTCCAGGTCATTCCTGACCCTGCAGTCCTCCTATGATCAAAGAGGTCCCATTTGTGACCAACTAATCTTTCATTCACACACAGAGTATCAACAACAACATTATTGAATGTATAGTATAATATTAATGGCTATACTTGTTGTCGTTTAACCCCAGGTCAGTCCTGATCCAGTAGACCAATGATCAAAGATATTCCAGCCATGACCATCCCTGCTTTCATTTACTCAGTACCCCTCGGAGTACATCATTTTATGTGATTTTTATTTTCAGACAGTACAGCTGGATTTCGTATCAGTCCTGGTATAATTAATATATATATATATATATATATATATATATATATATGTGAATAAAAATAAATATACAAAATAAAATAAAAAATATAAACAAAAAAGGGTTTTGTATGATCGTGTATAGAAGAATATATTATTTAAAAGATTTCCAACTCTGTCTGTTTTTTTATGTTTTATTTATGTTCTTATAAAATTAATGTGGGATATAGAATATGGAATATATAATATAATATAAATGGTAAAATGAAATGAAGTGTTGAATGTCTTATTGAATATATGAAATATTGAGTATTAAATATAGAGAATCAAATATATAAAGGCGAGTACGTACTTTCATGCCTATTGGCATTCATCAGGCCTACATACACACACACACACACACACACACACACACACACACATAACAAAGTAAAGTTGGGAGTTACTGCACGAGTAAAAATATAAGGGAAAGAATCTGAAAATGTAAAAGTCTTTTAAAAGTAGTGGATGTATTCCACTGGATTTAGGTAAATAATCCTTCATACAGATTGTCAGTAGCGACACCTGCTGGGTTCGGCTGCTCTACATTGATAAGAGGCAATAGCTCGAAACTAGTCTGTGGATGTTGAACCAGCAAGGGGAAGCAGCTGACCTCCCCTGTTCGAAGGTTATAATGGACACAGGTTCATGTGTCACATAGCTAGCTAGAGGCGATGGACTT
>NC_069009.1:5655300-5657214 GCF_001194135.2 Octopus bimaculoides
AAGGTTATAATGGACACAGGTTCATGTGTCACATAGCTAGCTAGAGGCGATGGACTTCTTGGAGCTAATCAATGGCAGCATTCATCCTATTTTCCTGGACTGCCATGTTGGCTTGGCTATAACTATTAATATCCAGTACCGCTGCTGTAATCTCCTTTAGATAGACTTAGAAGTATTAATATTTCTATCTTTTAAAAGTGTTTATTAACTTATATGTAAAAAGAAACTCTGTGTGTGTGTGTGTGTGTGTGTGAAGGTACATTGCTTAGTGGTTATGGTGCTTGGTTCACAATCGTAAGGTTGTCAGTTCAATACCTGGTGATGCGTTGTGTCCTTCAGCAAGGCAATTTATTCCACGTTGCTCATGTCCACTCAGCTTTCAAAAATGAGTTGTACCTGTAATTCAAAAGGGCCAGCCTTGTCACACTGTGTGTCATGCTGAATCCCCCTGAGAACTACATTGAGGGTACATGTGTCTGTGGAGTATTCAACCATTTGTATGTTAATTTCACGAGCAGGCTGTGAAATAAGATAGATAGATAGATATAGTTATAGAGACAGACAGATGGATAAATATGTAGATACAGATGGATAAATATAGATAGAGAGAGAGAGAAAGATAGATAGATAGATAAAGATAAGATAGGTAAGTAGGTAGATAGATAGATGAAAAGATAGAGAGATATGATAGACAGAAAGACTTGTAAGTAGGTAGATAGATTGATAGATAGACAAATATGATAGACAGACAGACAGACAGATAGATAGATAGATAGGTACACAGATAGATTTGGAAAACAGAAACAGACAGAGAGGTAAAAAGATATGAGTAAAGACATGTAAACATGCACTCACACACACACACACACATACATGCATGCACATCTGTGTATATATGCAGATAAAACACACCTAAGTTCTCATAGCTGATGCAGCAGGAAGTGATGTATATAATCAGATGAAATAACATACAGAATGTATATATAAACATGTTGCACGAGGTCAGTGATTCTGGGCTGGAGCTACTCAAAGTGTTCTGTTTGTTTATACATACATTTCCTGACATTAAACATGCATATATTCTTTTACTTGTTTCAGTCATTTGACTGTGGTCATGCTGGAGCACTACCGTAAAAGGTTTTTAGTTGAAGAAATCGACCCCAGGACTTATTTTTTTGTAAGCCTAGCACTTATTCTATCAGTCTCTTTGGCTGAACTACTAAGTTACAGGAACGTAAATACACCAGCACCAGTTCCCAAGCGATGGAGTGGGGAACAAATGCAGACACAGACGCACATAAATATATACATATATATTTGATGGGTTTCTTTCAGTTTCCATCTACCAATTTCACTCACAAGGATTTGGTTGGTTCGAAGCTATAGTAGAAGACCCTTGCCCAAGGTGCTATGCAGTGGGACTGAACCCAGAACCATGTGGTTGGGAAGCAAGCAAACTTACCACACAGCCATTCCTTCACCTATATATATATAAACAAGTAAAAGAATATATAATATATACATATATGTGTGTGTGTGTGTGTGTGTGTGTGTGTGTGTGTGTGTGTGAGCATGTTTAATGTCAGGAAATATATGTATAAACAAACATATATACACACACACACACCCACACACTCTTACTCAAATTACATGCATACACACACACACACACACACACACATTCCTTAATATTTTCACTGGTTCCTATCATTGAATTGTTGAGTTGGGGTGTGGCCATACTGGGGTATCATATCTGTGTTTTGGCATCTGTATACATTTCTCTATATGTGTGTTTATGTATATAGATGTGTGTTTGAATATTTGTTTATGTGTACATCTGTGTGTTTATGAATATATAAATATATGTACATGCATATATATATATATATATATATATATATATATATATATATA
>NC_069009.1:5657694-5658630 GCF_001194135.2 Octopus bimaculoides
TTGTATTGTTTCTTGTCTTGAGGTTCACAATCAAACGGTTGGGTGGATTCGTGTGAAATATGGCACACATGTGGAGACGGGTGCATAGATTGGAATGCCGTTTGTATTTTTTTCCTAGCCCTCATACTTACCGAGAAAACCGATTAAAACTTTTTCTAATGGAATTCCCCTCTTTGCTCCACCATTAAAACAACCAGTAGCTCACACAGCCGGCATATACCATTTTGTTAGCAACAAGGGGAGTACAGGATGACAGTCAGCCAAAACTTTCGCTATGCTGTCTCTCTTCTTCCACCTCATTGTGGGGTTAATAACCTTAATCTTTAATTACAGTTTCTCATTCAAACTACATAATAGGCAGAATTGTCGGATTAAGACAGTAGAGTGTTTTAAGGGAGGTTTGGCTGCTATTTCTACCAGGTCTAGCCACCATGTAGAGATCTGAACTTAATTTTTATTCACATATTTGCATTTCAAAAATCTAACATAATCTTTTCCAGAAATCAACTATCTTAAAAAATTTCTACCATGACTTCACATATTCTATGTATGAGTGTGTACCTTAAAAGACATCAACCATCATGACACAAACCTTCACTCACTCACTCACTCACTCTATCTCTCTTTCTCACCTTCTTTCTCTCTCACATATACATGTGCAAGCACACACACACACACACACACACACACACACACACACACACACACACACACGTCAGTTTCATATGTTTTCTTTCAATTTCTGCTCTCTGCAAATAAAATTATTATGGATACAACTGCTTACCAAAATAGGGATTAATGTATAATTTCTTTCTATGTTCATAATTAAATCAATGCATATATATATATATATATGTAATAATTATAAAGAATTTGGAGACTTGTTCATCCTCAAAATTCATTTTTCCTCTCATTTAACAATTTTATTCTGACCAT
>NC_069009.1:5658917-5662075 GCF_001194135.2 Octopus bimaculoides
AAAAAAAAAAAAAAGCCTCATGTGTCACCCGCACACGAGCCAGCCCGGGGGCACCGGCAACGGCCTCGCTCGAAAAACCTCATGTGTCACCCGCAAGCCGGCCCAGGGGCACCGGCAACGATCTCGCTCGAAAGATTTCATGTGTCACCCGCACATGAGCCAGTCCAGGGGCACTGGCATCGATCCCGCTTGAAAAGATTTCATGTGTCGCCCGCACATGAGCCAGTCTATGGGCACTGGCAACGATCCCGCTCGAAACATTTCATGTGTTATACAAAATTGTAAAATAAGGAGAAAGAAATTTTGAGGATGAACCAGTTTCCATGTTCTGTATCCTTATGATTATTACGAATAGATACTCCAAACAATATAATCATGTATGCAAAGCCAACATGGAATTACCCTTTGGAAGAATTCACAGACTCACTGACAGCTAATGGTAGTCACAGATGTTAAATACTGATCAATCTCATTAGCTGTAACCCGGAACTTCCTTGAGAGCCCCCACGGTATCCACCCAGATTGTATGTCCCCGCAGTGTTTGTTTTGTGGCAGTTATAATAAAAACAATTTTATATTAATCTGAAGGGTTACTCTGTACTTTTGTTGAGTACAAATTTATTATTCTTATACAAGAACTTTTGTTGACAGTAACTTTAAAGTCTCTGCCAACTAAGCTATCATCCATTGATGGCTTAGATAACCAAAACTTCCAAGTCACTGTCAACAACATTTTTGTTTAAATATATATATATATGGTGCAGGAATGGCTGTGTGGTAAGTAGCTTGCTTACCAACCACATGGTTCTGGGTTCAGTCCCACTGCGTGGCACCTTGGGCAAGTGTCTTCTACTATAGCCTCGGGCCGATCAAAGCCTTGTGAGTGGATTTGGTAGATGGAAATTGAAAGAAGCCCGTCGTATATATGTATATATATATGTATGTGTGCATTTGTGTGTCTGTGTTTGTCCCCCCAACATCGCTTGACAACCGATGCTGGTGTGTTTACGTCCCCGTAACTTAGCGGTTCGGCAAAAAGAGACCGATAGAATAAGTACTAGGCTTACAAAAGAATAAGTCCTGGGGTCGATTTGCTCGACTAAAGGCGGTGCTCCAGCATGGCCGCAGTCAAATGACTGAAACAAGTAAAAGAGTAAAGAGTATATATATATATATATAACAAGCTTCTCTCTATTTCTGTCCCCCAAATCCATTCACAAGGCTTTAGTCAGCCCAAGACAGTAGTAGGAGGGACTTGCTCAAGGTACCACACAGTGGGACTGAACCTAAAACCATGTGGTTGGGTAGCAAGCTTCTTACCACATAGCCATGCCTCCATCTATGTTTGTGTGTGTATATGTTTATATATGGATGTATGAGTAGTTGCGTGATGCAATACAAGGATGAGTTATGATGTCCCAGGAGGGCAGAAGGGGTGGTTTGTTTACTTAAACCCTTGATACTAATTCTGACTAAACAATGACGATATAGGATTTCCGAGACACAGGGGTCTGGTTGTATTTCAAACAAAAGACTAACAGTCTGACTCACCGATTCTAAACTCACAGACTGGTTAGACCAGTGCTGGAATGGAGTGGAGGTCAGTTTGGTGTGGAGGGGACAGGACAATAATGGAATGTGTACCCAAGGACCTTTCATTGCTGTGCATCACAACACAAACATAGATATGAGCAAGGAAGGTTGTTCATGGTCGGTCAGCCTGCTAGAAATAGAAGTCAAATCTCCCACAGAGAACAATATCACCTCTTAGGAGACAGCAGAAATGATTGATAATGTAGGCTGAGATATGTTAAGTCTGTATAAAAGTTAGGATGGGATGGTCACATCTGGAACGTCTTTGATCATAGGAAGTCTGCTGGATCAGGACTGAAAACGGGGTTAAACAGCAACAATTATAACCACACATTTTAAATGATTTGATGTACATTAGATAAAGTAATTCTAGAATTGCTGTGACTGAATAAGACATGGGATGGTCACCACTAAGTTATGGGGATGTAAACACACCAACACTGGTTGTCAAGCGGCAGTGGGGGACAAATGCAGAGAGACACACACACGCATATATATATGATGGGCTTCTTTCAGTTTCTGTCTATCAAGTCCACTCACAGGCCTTTGGTCAGTTTGAGGCTATATATTAAAAGACATTTGACTAAGGTGCCATGCAGTGGGACTGAACCTGGAACCATGGGGTTGGGAAGCAAACTTCTTACCACATAGCCATGCTTGCCCCTGTACTTATGTACTCATTATTAAAATGCATTGTTGCATCACATTCCATCCCATTTAATTCTCCAGTACAAATCCTACTTTGTCATTGATATAATGACATTCCTTCCCTTTTAATATTCCACTACAAATCCCACCATGGCCATCACTACTTTGTCATTGATATAACAACGTCCCTTCCCTTTTAATTCTCCAGTATAAATCCCACCATGGCCATCACTACTTTGTCATTGATATAACAACGTCCCTTCCCTTTTAACTCTCCTGTACAAATCCCAACATAGCCATCACTACTTTGACACTGATATAATGACATCCCTTCCCATTTAATTCGCCAGTATAAATCCCACCATGGCCATCACTACTTTGTCATTGATATAACACCATCCCTTCCCTATTAATTCTCCAGAAAAATCCCATCACAGCCATCACTACTGTATCATTGACATAACATCCTGAAGATTGGTAGGGTCGACAGCATATTTCTCACCTTAGGGCCTACTGCAGTAATGGCCAGTTCTATAAAGGTGACCTAGGAACTATGTGGTTCTCAGAATGGCACCAGCTGGCTGTCCACTCTGTAGGGACATCACGTCATCTTACATTCAGCTTATCTCTGGATTTCTGCTGGATTTCACAAGACACAAATGAATTGTGCAGCAGTGCACATTTGCAGCGAAGAGATGCTGGCAGATGCACTTGTCAAATGCATGACAACTGTATTTGTTCAGACAAAAGCTATCCACCCCACCACATACCTATATACACCCAGTCATTACTTTGCTATATATATATATATATATATATATATATATAAATAAACACACAGTCATGTATATATACCTAAACATGGCCACAATATTGTAGATGACACACAGAAAAATGTGATATATATTATATATATA
>NC_069009.1:5662085-5662348 GCF_001194135.2 Octopus bimaculoides
ATATATATATATATATATATATATATATATATATATATACATATATATTTATGTGCATGTGTGTGTGTGTGTGTACATGACCATATATATATATATATATGTATATACATGCATACACACACACATATACATGTGTGTGCATATGTATATATGAGTATATGTATGTACGCATGTATACATACATACAAGATGGGCGGATGGATTGATAGATCTATAGTAAGTATATCTATATGTGCATGCATGTATATATACATACTACGTAG
>NC_069009.1:5662358-5663118 GCF_001194135.2 Octopus bimaculoides
TATGTATGTATATACATATATGTGTGCATATACTTATATATATATGTATATACATATATATATATATATGCATGTATATACATATATATGTGTATATACATACGTATATACATATATATGTGTATATATATAGGTATATACATATGTATGTATGCATATACTTATATATGTATATACATATGTATGTATATACATATATATGTATGTATACACATATATGTATGTATATACTTATATATATGTATATACATATATATATATATATATATATATATATGCATGTATATACATAGATATGTATGTATGTATGTACATGTATGTACATATATATATATATGTGTGTGTGTATGTATACATACACTTATACATACTAGCAGGATACCCGGTGCTGCTTAGGGAAACAGACCTCTCTGTTGGCAGCTAATTCAATGAAAGAAGAATCATGATCTCTTTGCATAACTATATTCCGAGAAACTTCGTATTTACATTGTCTGTGACAGCTCAAAGAGAACATGTTGCCCCTTGCAGAACCCAGACAAAGTTTTCTCAGTGAAGGGCACCATAACATAGATCTTTCTTCAGTTTTTCAAACTACAGCACTAACATGCAGATTCATCTCGATTCCAAGATTAGAACATCCAGTATATTCTGTTATTATCTTTTACTTGTTTCAGTCTTCAGAGTGTGGCCATGCTTGGGCGTCACATTGAGGAATTTTGTCGAACAAATCAACCCCAGTACATTTTTTTTTTTTTTTTTT
>NC_069009.1:5663128-5663577 GCF_001194135.2 Octopus bimaculoides
TTTTTTTTTTTTTTGTTTAGCCTGGAATTTGTTCCATCAGTCACATGTTTACAAACTGCTAAGTTATGGGTAGATAAAGAAACCAACACTATTGTCAAGCAGAGAGAGATGGGACAGACGACTATGAGGGTCACAGTTGATCTAATCAATGGAAACAGCTTGCTCAGGAAATTAGCATGCAATTGGCTGACATGCGTAGGCTTAATGTAGTTTCTCAGGGAGATTCAGCATGGCACAGAATGTGACAAAGCTGACCCTTTGAAATACAGGCACAACTCATTTTTCCAGATGAGTGGACTGGAATAACATGAAATAAAGTGTCTTGCTCAAGGACACAATATTTCACTGGGAATTGAACCCATGACCATACGTATATGTATAAGTATGTAAATGTATAAATATATATATTCTTTTATTTCTTATATATATATATATATATATATATATAT
>NC_069009.1:5663726-5665571 GCF_001194135.2 Octopus bimaculoides
ATCTTTTATCTTTTACTTGTTTCAGTCATTAGACTGTGGCCATGCTGGGGCGCCATCTTGAAGAATTTTTAGTTGAATGAATCTACTCCAGTACTTATGTTATTATTTTTAACCTGGTATATATTCCATCAGTCTCTTAGGCTGAACCCCTAGTCACAGAGACGTAAACATCTCAATAGTAGTTGTCAAGCGGAGGTGAGGGAGAAATACAGACAAACACACACACACAGGGCTTCTTTCAGTTTCCATCTACCAAATCTATTTACAAGGTTTTGGTCAACATAAGGTTATATTGGAGTAGAAGACACCTGCCCAAGGTGCCATGCAAAAGGACTGAACCAGGCACCAAGTGGTTGGGAAGCAAATTTCTTACCACACAGCCATACCTGTGCCTATAAAATATGATGGTATCAGTGCAAACAGACCCTGCACTTAGAAATAATGCATCCAGGTTGCCCACATTTGAAGTAAATGCAAAGGTCAACCCAACTGGAGTGCAAAGGAAGGGCTTTTGTTTTCATCTAGCTTCCAAATTCACTCACAAGGCTTTGGTCAGCCTTGGGCTATAGTAGAAGATACTTCCTCTGTGTGCCACACACTGGAACCAAACTGAAAACTGTGTGGTTGGAAAGCTAACTCATTATCCCACAGCCATGGCTGTACCTATAAAATTAGTCCATAAAAGATGCTAATGCAAGTATATACGTGTATGTAACCAAAACTCTAAAATCATTATGAATTAGTCTAAAATTATATTATAGTGTTAAAAATTCCAAATTCAATATATTTTTTTTTAATGTACACATTGCTTTTATAGTTCATTTTGAATACCATATTCACCAGAAACCTGCTTTCACTCTCAACATCTCTCCTTCATTGCAAACCACCTCTTCTCCTAGTTTCCTGTCTGTGTCTTTAAATGTAGACTCATGTTGTCATTACTTCCACTTTCATGACTACATTGTCAGAGCAATTATAATTTCAAGGAAATTAAAGAAATAGTTTTCACATTCAGAGAAAAAGATTTCACATTTGGCATCAAAAACCTATTATGATAATTTCGCATTAAAACTTCATGAATTTTGATTTTCCTCTAATATCTTCAAGATATTTCTCTATTTCTCTTTCGATTTTTGTTAGACATTTTCAAAAGTTCTTTCAAGAAATTTTTGGTTAATTTTTCAATTCACAATTCATGATTTTTGCATGTTTTAATTTTTCTTTCAAATTTAAGAAATCAGACACTTGATAATATTATTTTTATCTATTATATAATCACCAGGCATGGGTGCTTGATAAGAAGCTTGCTTCCTAACCACATGGTTTTGGGTTCAATCCCAATGCATGACAACTTGGGAACGTATCTTCAACTATAGCCTTGGGCTGACTAAGGCCTTACGAATATATTTGATAGATAGAGACTGAAAGAAGCCCATCGTATACATTTATACACACACACACACACAGAAAAAAAAATGGGCTTCCTTTAATTCTCATCTGCCAAATCTAGTGAAAAGGCTTTGCTCACACCAAGGCTATAATAGAAGCACTAGCGTAGCTAGAGGGTGTGCTACACGGGGCGGCCCTTCTGTTTGCTGCCCCTCAACCCAACAGAAAAAGCACATATTACCTACAGCAGACCCAAATGTACCGCCCCTTTAAAAGTGCTGCCCAGGGCAGACTGTCCCTACCGCCCTCCCCCTAGCTACGCAAGTGAATAGAAGACACTTGCTCATGGATGACAAGCAGTAGTATTGAACCCAGAACCATGTGCTTGGGAAGCAAGGTTCTTACCACACAGCCATAAAAATATATACCTGTGTGTATATATATATATATATATAT
>NC_069009.1:5665581-5667713 GCF_001194135.2 Octopus bimaculoides
GTGTGTGTGTGTGTGTGTGTGTGTGTGTATATGTGTTTTTATATTATTAATAAATTCATGAACTTATCAATAATATACTCAGGAAATCAATATTTAATATTTCGAAAAACATACATCCAATATGACATGGCAACATAATAAATTTAAAATTTAAAATATAAATATACGAAATATAAATATCAATATATATAAAAATCTGAATGTAGATAAATATATGTGTGAATATAAATGCATATAAAAATTTATGCGTAATTAAGCATGAATATTGTAAAATATAAAATATAAAGGAACCTAAAATTTAAAGAGTTAAATATCTTACAATCGTTTCGCGGATATTACTATAATCACAAAGTGATCCAAAGATCAGCTTATTATCAGTAATCCGCGAAACGATCGTAAGATATTTAACTCTTTAAATTTTAGTTTCTTTTATATTTTATATTTTAGACTTTACAATATTCATGCTTAATTACGCATAAATTTTTATACGCATTTATATTCACACGTATATTTATCTACATTCAGATTTTTATACATATTGATATTTATATTTCGTATATTTATATTTTAAATTTTAAATTTATTATGTTGCCATGTCATATTGGATGTATGTTTTCCGAAATATTAAATATTAATTTCCTGAGTATATTATTGATAAGTTCATGAATTTATTAATAATATAAAAACACATATATACACATTTATTTGCTCAAAATAATTGAGCACTCAATATAAGTTCAGTTATATATTCTTTTAGAATATTACTTATAAAAGTTATATATATATATATATATATATATATATATATATATATATATATATATATATATATATACATCAATGCTTGTTTTTATGTCAAGTTATAAAAACTCAATACATTTGTTAGCATGTTGGAAAAATGCTTAGTGACATTTTTGTCCATCTTTATGTTGACTTTGCCTTTCTTCCTTTTGGGGTCAGTAAAATAAGTACCAGTTAAGTTTTGGGGTCGATGTAACCAACTTACACCCTCAGCCTGAACTTGCTGGCCGTGTGCCGAAATTTGAAATCATTATTGTCATTGTTTAGAAAGGGTAAAGAATCCCCTTTGGTCATGAATAACTGGGATTGCACCAAGAAATTTCCCCTGCAAGGCACAAGTCCAGGCAAAGTTGTTTGTGGAAGACCAGCGGTGTCCCCTCTCTACACCATTATATATACATTGGATAATGGGTGAAGACCCCCTTTGGTTATGAATGACCATGCGATTGCAATTAGAGAGTTCGCCTCTAAGGCACAGGTCCAGGCAAGGTTGTTTATAGAAGACCACCAGTCACCCATGTATGCCGGCCTCCCCTCTCCATACCACCGATGTTATCCCAGGGAAAGGCAAAGGGGCCAATACAGCTTGGCACCTGTGACGTTAAAACTCATTTCTACAGCTGAGTTAACTGGAACAACATGAAATAGAGTGTCTTGCTCAAGAACACAACACACAGCCTGGTGTGGGAATTGAACTCACTACCTTATAATTGTGAGCCTGATGCTCTGACCACTGAGCCATGTACTTTGTTTGTTATTGTAAAGTTTATTGCTCATTGCTTAAGCAAACATGGACTGTACTAATTTCTAGGCTACATAAAAAGAATGGAAAAATAAGACATGAAAGGGGAACAGCCCCTGATGATGGGGTGGGAACAGAGCTGGGGTCGGTGAGTTTGGGGCACAGTACAAACAACCAAGGAACCAGTATGTTCCAGCAACACCTCCTCCCCACATCAAACACACCTGCACACTTTCTTTGCCACCACCACCATCACCACTACATGCGCTGCAGCCAACACCATCATTTTTACGAGGGTGTGGAGCGGGGAGGCATAATATAATTATTAAAAACACAAATGCTCTCAACTGCACTGTGTACCTGCTGTGCCCCTAACACCACAAGGAATTAGTCCACAACTGGGAAAGGTGTGGTGGTGGTAGTGGTTATGCTGGAATGTTGTGGTAGTGATAGTGGTGGTGGTAGTCAGGGTATTAGTATTTGTGGTGGTGATAGTTGTGGTGATGGCAGTGGTAGTAGAGTGTTATAGTGATGGTGGTGTGGTTTTGATGTTGTAGTTATGATGATTGCGATGGTGGTGGTGTGTTGT
>NC_069009.1:5667956-5671805 GCF_001194135.2 Octopus bimaculoides
CAGTGGTGGTGGTGGTGGTGGCAGTGTCGGTAGTGGTGGTCATGGTGGTGGTGGTGGTGGCAGTGTCGGCAGTGGTGGTCATGGTGGTGGCAGTGGTAGTGTTTCAGTGTGGCCATATGATGTACCATATTGATGATAGTGTTGTGGGGTATGATGGTGGTGGTGGTGGTGGTGTTGTGGGGGATGAATAGGGTGGTAGTGAGATGCAGTGCGTTACACTGGCTCCTCAATACTTTGTGGTGGTGGCCATGGAGCAAGTGCAAGGGAGGACTCCTCCTTTAATAAACTAAGACAGCTATAGTACTACCACCACCACCACCAGCACAGCTACAACTACCACCACTGGCCTGGCCCTCTGTCAGGTACGGCAACAAGGGTTCCAGTCAATCCAATTAACAGAACAACCAGCTTATAAAATTAATGTGCGAGTGGCTGAGTACTCCTCAAACATGCATACCCTTAACATAGTTCTCTGGAAGATTCAACATGACACAGAATGTGACAAGACTGGCCCTTTGAAAGACAACCCATTTTTGCCAGGGGCATGGACTGGAGCAACAGAAAATGAAGGGTCTCGCTCAAGAATACTGGGACTCTGTCGGTCAAGATGGCGAGGGTTTCATTTGCTCTGATCAACGGAACAGCCTGTTCATGAAATTAATGTGAAAGTGGCTGAGCACTCCTCAGACGTACATAACCTTAACAAAGTTTTCAGGGAGATTTAGCATGAAAGAATATGATAAGGCTGGCCCTTAGAAATACAGGTAGTATTCATTTTTGCCAGCTGAGTGGACTGGAACAACATGAAATAAAGTGTCTTGCTCAAGGACACAATTCTCTGCCAGGAATTGAACTCATGACGTAATGATTATGAGCTGAATACCTTAACCACTAAGCCATGCACGGTCACTAAAAAACTGGTGCCCCATTGGTTACAATGGTGAGGGTTCCAGTTGATCCAATCAACAGAACAACCATCTCATAAGATTAACATGCTAGTGGCTGAGTACTCCACAGACATGCGTACCCTTGAAGGAAGTAGTTCTCAAGGGAGATTCAGTGTGACACAGAGTGTTACAAGGCTGGCCCCTTTTGAATTACAGGTACAACTCATTTTTGCCAGCTGAGTGGACTAGAACAATGTGAAATAAAGGGACATCATGTGCCACTGTGCCACTAGGAATTGAACTCTTGATCTTATGCTCATGAGCCAAATACCCCTAACCACTGAGCCATGCACCTTGGAGACATTGTGGGCCAAGGGAGATGGATGAAGGTGTGATATGTCCAAAGTGTGTGACCCCAACCACTTAACACCAATGGAACTGCCTCAGAGAGCCACTGCTAGAAACTGTAGCCAAATCTCCCTCAAATAAGATCAACCACTGCTGTCTTAGTAAAGGACATGTTTGATAATGGTGTTTTTTCTGGGTTTCATATATGGAGGAGTAAGAGGGGATGGTCACAGCCAGGATTGCTTTGATCAGAGGTCTGCTGGGTCAGGACTGACCTGGGTTTAGCAACAAGAACTAGAACAACTAATGGTAACTACTATACTATACATTAGATATTGTAGTCCTAGATACACTATGTCTAAATAACAGATGGATGGTCACAGGTGGAACGTCTTTGATCGTAGATCTATAACCCTGGGCCGACCAGAGCCTTGTGAGTGTATTTGGTAAACAGAAACTTAAAGAAGCCTGTTATATGTACTCTCTCTTTTACTCTTTTACTTGTTTCAGTCATTTGACTGTGGCCATGCTGGAGCACCACCTTTAGTTGAGCAAATCGACCCTAGGACTTATTCTTTGTAAGCCTAGTACTTATTCTATTGGTCTCTTTTGCTGAACCGCTAAGTTACGAGGACGTAAACACACCAGCATCAGTTGTCAAGCAATGTTGGGGGGACGAACACAGATACACAAGCATACACACACACACATATATACAACAGGCTTCTTTCAGTTTCCGTCTACCAAATCCACTCACAAGGCTTTGGTCGGCCCGAGGCTATAGTAGAAGACACTTGCCCAAGGTGCCATGCAGTGGAAATGAACCCGGAATCATGTGGTTGGTAAGCAAGCTACTTACCACAAGGCCGCTCCTGTGCCTATGTGTGTGTGTTTTTCTCCTCTCTCTCTCTTTCACTCCCGACCCACCATCCGTCAGAACCATCAAACCATCCACCTCACCACCACCCTCGCCATCAAGCCTCTTTTGTTCCCTCAACTCAATTTTAATTATGACAAACCAGCCCATTTAATCACTGGGGTATTAGCGAGGGGCTGAGGTGAGTCATCATTTTGTCCATATAGTTGTTATTGTCATTCTTTAACCCCAGGTCAGTCTTCAATCAGCAGGACTACGATCAAAGACATTCCAGCTGTGACCATTCCATTTTTTATTCTGGCTTAGTGTATCTAGGACTACTCTATCTAATGTTTAGTGTAGGGGTTATAGTTGTTTTTGTTATGCCCTGAGTCATTCCCGACCTAGCAGACCTGTGATCAAAGACGTTCCATTTGTGACCATCCCATCTTTTATTCTGCCATAATGTATCTAGGACTACATTATCTTATGTACAATATAGTTGTAAATATTAGCGGTGATACTTCGTAGTTGTTTAGCCCCAGGTCAGCTGAGATCCAACAGACCTATGATCAAAGGTGCTCCAGTTGTGACCATCCCAACTTTTATTCAGGTATAGTGTATCTAAGACTACACTATCTAATGCATAGTATAGTAGTTAGTAATAATGTCTATAATTTTTATTGTTTAACCCTAGGTCTATCGAGGACCTGTGATCAAAGTTGTTCCTGCTGTGACCATTGTGTATCTAGGAATACATAATCTAATGTACAGTATAGTAGTTAATATTCATAACTGTTGTAGTTGTTTAGCCCTAGGTCAGTCCTGATCCAACAGATCTATGATCAAAGATGCTCCTGCTATGCCCATCCCATCTGTTAGTAATAGTGTATCTAGGACTACACTATCCAATGTATAGTATAATAGTTAGAATTAGTGTCTATAGGTGTTGTTGTTGTTTAGCCCCAGGTCAGTCCTTATCCAGTAGAGCTGTGACCATCCCGTCTTTTCTTCTGGCCTAGCGTATCTTGGACTGCATTATCTATACACACATATATATATACATCATGGCTGTCAAGTGGTAAACATGTATGACCATGGTTGACAAAGCAATACCCGTGTAAAGCTTTAGATCCAATAAGGGCTTGCACAACATCTCATTGACCCCCTCTACCCTATTGACCTGGTCAAGATATCCAATGCCAGTATGGATCGGAGGCTCAGGAATGTAGGAGCAGCATGACCTCAAGTATAATCGACAGATCCCCAAGATGTTCAATACATATCCTGTTCTATATCAAAGTGACCTTCTCTTAAAGAAATGCTTTAACAAAAGCTAAGCGGTGCCTCAGTCCCTCTGATCTTCCAACGTAGCAGACACCAACCTGGGATTTCGTTGGGCCCATGCTATCGTTGGATAGTCATTGAAACTATACTGGGTTTATCCATCTTTTTAACAAATGAACTCACTATGTGTGTGTGTGTGTGTGTGTTTATACTGTACTCATGATCGCTAAATCATCTCCATCATTTAATGTCTGTTTTCCACACTAGCATGGGTTGGACAGCGTGACAGAAGCTGGCAAATCTAGAGGACTATATATATATATATATATATATATATATATATATCATCATCATCGGACTGAACCCGGGACCATGTGGTTGGTAAGCAAGCTACTTACCACACAGCCACTCCTACTACTAATAATAACAACAACAACAACCCTTTTTACTAAAGGTACAAGACTTGAGATG
>NC_069009.1:5673223-5675007 GCF_001194135.2 Octopus bimaculoides
AGTCCAGGGGCACTGGCAACGATCTCACTTGAAAATCCTACGGGAGCCAGTCAGGCCCTACAGGGTGTGGAAGCGCAATGGCCCAGTGGTTAGAGCAGCGGACTCACGGTCGCAAGATCGCGGTTTCGATTCCCAGACCGGGCGTTGTGAGTGTTTATTGAGTGAAAACCCCTAAAGCTCCACGAGGCTCCGGCAAGGGATGGTGGCGAACCCTGCTGTTCTCTTCCACCACAGCTTTCTCTCACTCTTACTTCCTTTTTCTGTTGTGCCTGTATTTCAAAGGGTCAGCCTTGTCACACTCTGAGTCACGCTGAATATCCCCCGAGAACTACGTTAGGGGTACAGGTCTCTGTGGAGTGCTCAGCCACTTGCACGTTAATTTCACGAGCAGGCTGTTCCGTTGATTGGATCAATTGGAACCTTCGACGTCGTAAGCGACGGAGTGCCAACAAAAAATGTATACGTGTATATATATATATATATATGTATATGTGTATATATATATATGTATGTATGTATATATGCCTGCCTTTAGCCATCACAATCACCCAAAGATAACTGAGAACAAAGTCACACAAACGTGGATGACTTATTGACTTAAATGATTCCATGATGTGTGTAAGGCTTTCTTTGGAGGGGGCAGGGGTGATATTTTTGTAGGAAACTCTTAGAATGTCACTTTCTAGAATGGACCAAATAGTGAAGTCCACTGTGTTGATGTTTTGGCTGGAGGTTAGTGGAGGGGGTGGGAGGTGGCACCCATTCTTGTCCCAGAATCTGCTTAACCAATGACCAAAACAAGTAAAAGATAAAACATGTGTATGTGTGTGTGTGTGTGTGTGTGATTTCTTGACATCATGTTATAGTTGTAAATGAGTGCCACCGCCATACCAGCAGTGTGGTTCGTTTCCAGTCATGTCTTGCCAGTGGGAATACTATGTTATTTGGAAGCAGATGTGGATTGTCGACAGGAGGGAAGGGCATCTGGCCATTGATATCCTGCCGTAATGGATTCTCAAACATCATAGACGAACATGGCGAAGCGGGCATTAAAAAAATGTTCATGGTGGTGATGATGATGGCGATGGTGGTGATGGTGGTGGTACCGGTGAAGAAGGTGATGAAAATGGTGATGGTGATTATGATGGTGGTGGTGGTGGTGATGGTCACGGTGATGATGGTAATGATAATGTTGGTGACGACGATGATGATGATGATGGGGGAGTATTGGAAGAATTGTTAGGATGTAGGAACAAGATGGCCTGTGGCAGCCAAGAATTGCAAGTGGATTTGAACTCAGAACATTAACAACTGGGGCAAATCCACCTCTTTCCCCACAAGGTATTCTCCTCCCTCCCCCGCCACTATACTCTAACGATTCTGGAAGTCACCACCCTTAAATGATGATGATGATGATGACAGTGGCGGTGGTGGTGGTGGTGGTAGTGGTGGTTGTCTGGATGGTGATGGTGAAGATAACTATTTCGATAGTGATGATGATGATGATGATGATGATGATAACAATGACAGGATGATGGTGGTGATGATGATGATGATGATGATGGTGATGGTGAAAGTAACTATTTTGATAGTGATGATGATGATGAAGACGATGATGATGACGATGACGACGACAATGATGATGATGATGATGATGATGATGATAACAATGACAGGATGGTTCTGCTGCTGCTGATAATGATGATGATTGTGATGGTGAAGAGGAGGATGATGATGATGACATAAACCATGAAAAATAACTTAAAAAAGGTTATGACTTTTGA
>NC_069009.1:5676584-5679421 GCF_001194135.2 Octopus bimaculoides
CACCCCCTCCCTCTCTTCCCTCCCACCTCCATTCTCTCTGTCTTGTGCCAGGCTGCAGTTTTGTTGCACAGCAAGGAACACATTGTTTGTTATTATTGGATTCTTGTAGTCTGGTCTCTGATCTTTATACTTCTTTATTGTAATTGTGGTCATTAATTTTCATCATCATTATTTAGGCAGTGAGTTTGGCATAATCGTTAGCACACCGGGCAGAAAGCTTAGCGGCGTTTCATTCATCTTTATGTTCCGAGTTCAAATTCCACCAAGGTGGACTTTGCCTTTCATCTTTCCAGGGTTGCTAAAGTGAGTACCAGTTCGTGGTCAATGTAATCAAGTAGTTCCCTCCCCCAAAATTTCAGGCCTTGTACCTTTAACAGAAGGCATTATTATCATTATTATTATTATTATTATGTTTTTTTTTGCTTCTTTCTTCAAATTTTCTTTCATTTCTCGCCGAGTGTTTTCCTTACACCTAGGGCAGAGAAACTTGTATGCATTCCCAGTTTACACATGCAAATTCACAGGTAAAATATGTATTTAAAACAAAAACACCTGCTATTTCTAGCAGGTCTAGCTACCATGTTGAGGTCTCCCTCATTGGCTCACATACATATATGCATACATAAGACAGCAGGGTGTGATTTAAGGGAGATTTGGCTGCTATTTCTACCCGGTCTATCTACCATGTAAAGGTCTCCCTCATTGGCTCATACATACATATATACATACATAAATGAGTTGGGTGTGATTTGAGGGAGATTTGGCTGCTATTTCTACCAGCTCTATTTACCATCAACAAGTCTCCCTCATTGGCTCACACACATATATGCATACATAAGACAGTAAGGTGTGATTTGAGGGAGATTTGGCTGCTATTTCTCGCAGGTGATGCTACCATGTAGAAGTCTCCCTGATTGCCTCATACATACATAAGAAGGTAGGGTGTGATTTGGAGGAGACTTGGCTGTTATTTCTGTCAGATCTAGCTACCATGTAGAGGTCTCCCTCATTGCTTCATACATACATACATACATACATACATACACACATACACACACACAAACACACACACACACACACACACACACAAGACAGTAGGATGTAATTTGAGGGAGATTTGGCTACTATTTCTACTAGGTCTAGCTACCATGAAGAGGTGTCCTTCATTGGCCCATACATAATTATATACATACATAAGACAGTTGGGTGTGATTTGAGGGAGATTTAGCTGCTATTTCTGTCAGTTCTAGCTACCATTTAGAGATCTCAGTCATTGGCTCATATACATATATACATATGTATATATGTATATGACAATGGGGTGGAATTGGAGGAGTATTTAGCTGGTATTTCTAGCAGATCTAGCTACCATGTCCGGGTCTTTCTCTTTTAACCCTACTGTGAATCATATTGGCTATTGAACCTGGCGCCATGTGTCATCCTCTGGTCTCTGAAGTCTGCAAACCTACAAATTGAATGCCCGACAATGTGTTATGGTGATAGAGTGGGGGTGTGAGCAGGGATGTGGGGGGTGTGAACAGGGATGTGGGGGTCGCTTTTACATTTAAAATGATGAAAAAATGTTTCGATGACCTCATGTTCACCCTCCTCCTCCCCCTTTTTTATTTTAACAATAGTTTTGGGGTTTTGACAAAGTCCCTGTTAGTAATGGTGTTTTGTATGTAGGGTTGGTGTTACTTCCGGAACCTGCTGTTTAGCCCTTGGTCTGTACTGATCCAGCTGACCTGTGATCAAAGTTGTTTCAGCTGTGGCCATTCTGTCTTTTAACCAGACATAGTGTATCTAGGACTACATTATCCAATGTACAATATACTAGATAATATCAGTGGGTATAATTGTTGTTTAGCCCCAGGTCAGTCCTGATCCAGTAGTCTTATGATCAGAAAAGCTGTCCTTTAGCCCTAGGTCAGTCCTGATCCTGTAGTCTTATGGTCAGAAATCTTCCATCTGTGACCATCCCATTTTTTATTCAGACATTGTGTATCTAGGACTACATTATCTAATGTATAGTATACTAGATAGCATTAGTGGCTATGGCTGTCCTTTAGCCCCAGGTCAGTCATCATCCAGCAGACCTATGATCAAAAATGTTCTAGCTGTGAGAATCCCATCTATTAGACATAGTGTATCTAGGACTACATTATGTAATGTACAGTATAGTTGTTAATATCAGTCGCTATATTTAATGTTGTTTAGCCCCTGGTCAGTCCTGATCCAGTGGGCCTATGATCAAACATGTTCCAGCTGTGACCACACACACACACACACACACACACACACACACACACACACACACACACACACACACACACACACACACACACACACACACACACACATACAACAGGCTTCCTTGAGTTTCTATCTACAGAATCCACTGACAAGGGTTTCGTCAGCCCAAGGCTTATAGTAGAATATACTTGCCCAAGGTGACATGCAGCGGGACTGAACCTGGAACCATGTAGTAGGGAAGAAAGCGTCTTACCACATACCTGTGTATGTGTGAGTACGTGTGCATACATACATATATATGTGTATATATGTATATATATGTATATATACACACACACACACACACACATAATTTGTCCATGTCTTTTCCTCTTCACTTCTCTTCCCTCAATTTTACTTTAGTTCTCTTTCCACTCTCCTTCTTTCTTTTTTCCTCTTCCTTCTTCCCTTTGGACTTTCTTGTTTTTCCCTGTTTCCAAAGAAGAGCTATGCTCAGAACCTAAGACATCTACTCTTTTCTTTCTCTAAGCATCTTATTAATACTTTGCTTCTTTTCCTTTTCCCTTGATATTTTCTTTGTTTTA
>NC_069009.1:5680202-5680854 GCF_001194135.2 Octopus bimaculoides
CACATAGACACATACATACATACATACATACTGATATGTATATCTGTATCTGTGTGTGTGTGTGTGTGTATACACAGACATACATACATATATATATATATATATATATATATACATGTATATATATGAGTGTATACGCAAGAAAAAAAGACTGAGATGGTCAAAGGAATCAGTCGCAGGAATGATTGATGTGGCCAATTCTCACATTCCAGTGAACACGTCGGTCATTTAATTACACTTATCTGTCCACTCGTTAAAGCAAAAATATCGATGAATTAATTGACCGAAGCTACTTGTGTGTTTAAGCCTAAATTGGTATGACATACCAAAGTGCGTGCGCTTAGTACGCTACCAACGCCATTATTTATGCCAGATTATCTCGGAGTAAACCAGGATTGTAGTTCCGTTTGTGGAGATTTTGGTGATTGTTTTTGCTTTGGTTATTTGTCGGTTTTGTCTTTTACTTGTGTCTGTGTTTGGGTTGCGGCCATGCTGGGGCAAGGTGGTGTATGGGTGAGATGGTGGCTGTAGTGGTAATAGTGTTGGCGTTAGCGCTGGCGGCAGCAGTGGTAGTAACAGTGGCAACAGCTGTGTATGAGTGTGGTGGTCGTGGTGGTAGTGGTTGTGTGAGAGTGTTATTGATGGTGGTGGG
>NC_069009.1:5681375-5683923 GCF_001194135.2 Octopus bimaculoides
GCACACACTCACACACACACACACACATAAATAGATAGATAATAGCAAATTTACATATATAGGTGCAGGCATGGTATGTGGTAAGAAGTTTGCTTCCCAACCACATGGTTTTGGGTTCAGTCCTACTGTGTGGAACCTTGGGCTGACCAAAGCTTTGTGAGTGGATTTGGTAGATGGAAACTGAAAGAAGCTTATATATGTATATGGGGGGGGGGGTGTACGTGTGACTTTTGTGTCTGCGTTTGTCCTCCACACCACTTCACAATTGGTGTTGGTGTGTTTATGTCCCTATAATAGTGGTTCAAGACAAGAGATGGATAGAATAAGTACCAAACTTTAAAAAAATATGTACCGGTGTCAAGTCATTCAAGGCAGTTCCCCAGCATGGCTGCAGTCTAATATCTGAAGCAAGTAAAAGAGAAAAGATAACAAACTCATTCAGCACAGCCACTAGTTTCCCTCACAAAGCATTTGCAGGCCCCCAGGCTACTGTAGAAAATACTTGCCTAAAAAGCCGGAAGAGGGATTGAACCTGAAACAAATCTTCTTAACTTTATAACCACACCACTTTGCCTTCGCTTCATATGCGTGCTGGCATGTGCATGCATGTGTGTGAGTGACATACATGTGTGTGTGTGTGTGTGTGTGTGTGTGTGTTCCCTCGTTTGCTTTACACATGAATAAACATATGACTGTTGTAACTGATATAGTGTTTGGATGAAGCACTTTTCCGGCATTTTGTACAACATTGAGGCAACTGATACATCCGCGTGTATACACCCACTCACAAACGCCTGGGTGTATCTGGTGTATATGTACATATACATCTCTCTTTTGCTTTTTTACACACACACAAACACACAAGTATATATGAACATATCTATCTATCTGTCTCTCCATATATATGCATCTCTCTCTCTCTCTCTCTATATATATATATATATATATATATATATATATATATATACATATACATATATATATATATATATATATATATATATATTATATATATATATATATATATATATATATATATATATATTATATATATTATATATATAGATATATATATGTATGTATATATATATATATACACATGTATGTATATATATATATATATATACACATGTATGTATGTATATATATATATACACATGTATGTATGTATATTTATGTATATGTATGTATATATATGTATATGTCTATGTATCTATATGTGGCTATGTATGTATATATCTATGTATTTGTCTATATATATATATATATATATATATATATATGTATATGCATACATACACACTCACATATATACCTACATATTTATATATACACACACACTAAACTGCAGCCCCTGATAGTGTATCTGCATACAAGATATATAATGACAATGATGATGTTAATGAAAGCCGTTATGATAATGAGGGTGAAATCCACCCCAAATTAATATATGGATGTTCCAGTATTGTGTTTCCTGTCGACAACAACAACACCACCTCCAACACCAACAATAACAAGTGAGAAGATCAAATAACAACTTAATCACAACAACGTGCTCGATTACAGACTCCATCTCATTAGAAAAAATAACAAACATCATCATCATCATCGTTGTTGTTGCTGTTGTTGTTGTCATCATCATCATGTGCATGTAACATCACCATCAAGGCTACAGTGTGTATCATTATCACCATCATCATCATCATTATAATCATCACTACTACCACCACCATCTCCATGATCATCACCACCACCACCACGGCCATCACCACCACCACCATCACCACCACCATCATTATCATCATCACCACCACTTCTCCCACTCATTATCTTTATTATCATCACCATCATCACTATCATCATCCTCACCACCACCACTATCATCATCATCATCACCACCACCACCACCACCATCATCATCATCCCCATCATCACCATCAACATCAACACTACCATCATCGTCATTACCATAGTGACCACTAAAACCAACAACAAAATGAAAGCTAAAAGAGACACAAAGCAACCTCAGAAACACAACAGGAACAACAACAACAACAACAATAATGTGTACCAGTTATTTTGGTACACATTGTTATGTACCTTTCCCTACAATCCTCATCATAAAAATAATATGTGTTCACACCTTCACACTTGTCCTCTTTCTGGTATTGATGCAAATCAACAAACACATTGGACACATACATACATGCATGGTTGCTCGCATGCCCCCACACATGTATATTCAAATATAAACATACATACCTACATACAAACATACACAGCATGCATACATTCACACATATATACTTGTATGCATGCATAAAGACCTCTTTGGTTACAAATGACCATGGGATTGCACCTAGAAAGTTTCCCCTCCAAGGCACAAGTCCAGGCAAGGTTTGTTAATGGAAGACCAGCAGTTGCCCATGCATACCAGCCGCCTCTCTCTACACCACTGATCTTATCCAATGGAAAGTCAGAGGCTGATATGTGTCTTGCAAACAACCTGCACATGCAAGTGCTACCAGTCAACAACTCTGTATACCGG
>NC_069009.1:5684032-5685776 GCF_001194135.2 Octopus bimaculoides
AGGCCCCGCTTGCTAGATCAACTGATTATTAAACAAAGCTCAATATTTCTCTAGCCTTCGCTCATCGTCTCTTTTTAACCAAATCCAGTGGCTAGCCTTCTCCACTGTAGTTTGGATATCGGTAATGGTGGTATTTACCTTCCGATGAGTTAGGCCTAACGATAACAGCAGTCGTTTCACACTGTTTCCTACAAATCCTCTACATCCGACTTTGATTGGAAAATGCTCCGCTTTCCAGCCTGCATCTTCACATTTCTCGAGGAGGTTTTCATAACGGTCCATCTTTCGAGCCCGCGCGGCGTCCATTTCTACAGCTGGAATGAACTGGAGCAACATGAAATAGAGTGACTTGTTCAAGAACACATCACGCATGTTGAAAGGCATCAATTCACAAGAGTTTCAGCACTGCTTCAAACAGTGGGAAACCTGTCTGGACTGATGCATTGCTTCAAATGGAAAATAATTTGGGGGTGATAAAAGTGTAAACATGTAATAGGAGCACTCCGTCGCTTATGACGACGAGGGTCCTAGTTGATATGATCAACGGAACAGCTTGCTTGTGAAATTAACGTGCAAATGGCTGAGCACTCCACAGACATGTGTACCCCCAACGTAGTTCTCAGGGAGACTCAGCATGACACATAGAGTGACAAGGCTGGCCCTTTGAATTACAGGTACTATTCATTTTTGCCAGCTGAGTGGACTGGAGCAACCTAAAATAAAGTGTCTTGCTCAAGGACACAACGCATCGCCGGGAATTGAACTCACGACCTTATGATCGTGAGCCGAATGCCCTAACCACTAAGCCACATACCTTTACTAAACATGTAAAACTAAGTGAATAAGATAATATTGCAAAATTCCGGTTTCTTTGGGGTATCCCCTCATATTTTTGGAAACGATGTGAGGGGAAAGAATTTGGTAATCTACAAACCAAAAAGCAGCTCTGGCATTGCTGATGATATCAAAACTGAAGTATCAACATCTAATTAATTACCAGACACTCATATTTGTACAAAACAGTTAGAACTAGTAATCAGGGATTATAAATAAATAAAACTATATCAGGTATGGTAACGGTAAGACTAAGACTACAGGTAATGCTAAATTATAGGCCCAGGTGTCTTTGGTACAGATGCAATAGGAGGCTCAGGTAGGAGTCTTAAGTAGGGTGGAAGATGTATTTGCACAGGTGCTTAGTGAAGAAGATAAAACCAAAACGACATCAAATAAAGGCAAACAAAAAAACAAAAACAAAAACAATAAGGAAAATGAAAGAAGGGGAAAATAAGGGAGACTATGCTGGGGCAGTGCCTTGAAGAAGTTTTAGTCGAATGAATTGATCTCAGTACTTTTTGCTTTTTAAGCTTGGCGCTTACTCTGTCAGTCTCTTTTTGTTTGCCAAACTGTTAAGTTATGGGGATGTAAACACACCAACACTGGTTGTCAAGTGGTGCTGGGGGGACAAACACACACACACACACACACATACACACATGTCTTTCTGTCTATCTATCTGTCTATCTATATATATGTATATATGTGTGTGTGTATATATATATATATATATATATATATATATATGTGGTTGGCATTAGGAAGGGCATCCAGCTGTAGAAACTCTGCCAAATTAGATTGGAGCCTGGTGTTGCCATCCGATTTCACCAGTCCTCAGTCAAATCGTCCAACCCATGCTAGCATGGAAAGCGGACGTTAAACGATGATGATGATGATGATGATATAT
>NC_069009.1:5686420-5689234 GCF_001194135.2 Octopus bimaculoides
ATATAAAAGATAATAAGAGTGAAAAAACTACAGAAGGCTTGTGTTACATGGTTAAAGTATATATTTAAATTATGTCAGAAAAATGTTAGAAAAATGTTAGAAAATCTTTTTGGTATATAAACATTGTATTATACCAAAAAGATTTTCTAACATTTTTCTAACATTTTTCTGACATAATTTAAATATATACTTTAACCATGTAACACAAGCCTTCTGTAGTTTTTTCACTCTTATTATCTTTTATACATCCAACCACGTGCTTTCACATACCAACTTTCTCACCTATTATATATATAGGCGTAGAAGTGGCTGTGTGGTAAGTAGCTTGCTTACCAATCACATGGTTCCGGGTTCATAGCTCTTTATCATCCAACCACAGAAACTATTCTAAAACTGACAACTGGAGCCTGGTGCAGCTCTCCAGCCTTGCCCTCTCTGGCCAAACTGTCCAGCTCTTGCAACATGGAGGATGGACATTATATGAGGATGATGATGATATACAAAGATATATAGGACAGTAGGGTGTGATATGAGAGAGATTTGGCTGCTATTTCAGTCAACCCTTTTTCCTATGTAGATGTCTTGTTCATTTGTACATAGTGTTGGTAATTTTTGTGTGGGAGACAATGGGGTTAGCGGTGATGTGGTGGCGATGGGCATTGGTGGTAGTGTTTATGATGGTGTTGAAGATGGTGGTGGTGGTGGTGGTGTAGAGGTGATGATAACAATGATGATGCTAGTTATGGCAGTGCTGGTGGTGGTAGTGGTACTGATGATGGTAATTGTGGTGGTGGTGGTGGTGGTTGTGGTGGTGGTGGTTGTGGTGGTGGTGACGATGGTGGTAATGTTGTTGGTGGTGATGGTAGTGCAGACTGATGGTGACAGTAGTGGTGATGGTAACGGTGGTGTTAGTGGAAACACATGGCTTAGTGGTTAGGGTGTTGGACTCATGAGTGTAAGATTGTGGTTTCAATTCCTGGATCAGGCCACACATTGTGTTCTTGAGCAAAACACTTCATTTCACTCCAGAAACAGACTCTCTTAAATGCCTGGATGGGAAGGTGCATGGCTTAGTGGTTGGACTCATGATTGTATGGTTGTGGTTTCAATTCCTGGATCAGGCAATACATTGTGTTCTTGAGCAAAACACTTCATTTCACATAGCTCCAGGCCACCCAACTGGCAAAAATGATGAATCCTGTGATGGACTGGTGTCCCATCCAGGTGGGGACTGTATACACCATGAAACTGGCCCTTATGATTCACCATGACTCAAGAAGGAAACTTTACCTTCTGTGGAGGCACATGACAAAGTGGTTAGGGTGTTGAACTCATGATCTTAAGATTGTGGTTTCAATTCCTGAACCGGGCCACATGTGTTCTTGAGCAAAATGCTTCATTTCATGTTGGTGATGGTAATAGTAATGATTGTGATGGCTGTGATGGTGATGATGATGATGATGGTGATAGCAGTGATAGTGGTGGTGATGGAGTGGTGATGGTGGTGGTGTGATGATGGTGATAGCGGCGTGGTGGTGACGATGGCGATGATGGTTGTGATGGTATTGGTCAAGATGGTAAAGGTGGTGATGATGATGGTGATGATGACGATGGTTAGTGATGGTGGTGGTGGGGGGTTGAAGTAGTCTCTAGTGGTAGGAGTAGCCATTGTTGCCATGATTAACAGTAGCAATAATTATAATAATAATAATAGTAATAATGCCGGTGGTGTTGGTGGGGGTGGTCACAGCATTGCTGTCAATGGTGATGGAGTGGTGCGCAGCAACCCATCACCACCACCACCTCTACTTCCCCTCCCCCCCTTTCAAGCATCACTCTATATTTCAACATGATGTACTCCTGACTTCAGTTACAGTAAACCGATACCTTGTTGTGCCCTGCTCTGTCAAGCATTCTGGTCCCTCTGCGCTCTGCCATCCCCTTTTTTCCCTCTCTTCTGCTCTTGGCGGTGTTTTATTTTATTTTTTTTTTTGCATCTTTTTGGTTCTCGATTCCTGTCTTCAGAATCTTCCTTCTTGTTCTCCTCTAAAAGCTCTCTCTGTCAGCGCCTTAGGTTTCACTGTGATGACAAGAAGATTGAGGGCCCACTCATCATTGAGATGCAACCTCGTCTTACCGAATACTCCTTACTTCTCCGCATGTGTTTCTGCCTTGGGTTGGTCTTCCCTGGCTAGCTTTGCCCCCTCCTCCTCCTCCTCCTGTTGGTGTTGTTAGGGTGATGGTGTCGGTGATGTGATCGCTGCTTTTGCTGTTTGTTTTCATCGTCGTCGTCATCATCAACCTCATCATCATCGTCATCAGCTCTACAATCATCACTATCATTATCAACATCATCATTATCAACATCATCCATCATCATCATCTTCAATACCATTATCATCATCAGTGTCATTACCATCACCATCATCATCATCACCTTGACAACCACCATCCCAATCATCATTGCCAACTTCCTGATCATCACTACCATCATCAGCATCATCATCATCACCATTCATCATAACCATCATCATCTTCACCATCATCATCATCATCGATACCATCATCATCATCATCATCACCATTCTCATCACCACCACCATCATCCCTGTCATCATCGTCATCATCACCATTCATCATAACCATCGACATCATCATCACCATCACCATCGCCACCTCCACCATCCTCACCATCCATCAGTCTAAAAGGGTCAGGACTGTCAAAATTCCTTTACACCTCTCAGTTTCTCAAAAATTTTGTTTGTAATATTTTACTCTAAATACATCATATATATATATATATATATATATATA
>NC_069009.1:5689717-5691916 GCF_001194135.2 Octopus bimaculoides
TATATACAATCACACATGCACACATATATACAGATATAAATATATATACACACACTCACACTCATGCACACACACACACACACACGCGCACACACACACACACACACACTGTAAATATGAGATAAGGAGGAGAGAAGAGATGAGGCCAAGTTTATATTTTAAGCAACTGTTTTTTTTTTTTGTGGGGATGTTTTTTTTTTCATGTTTGTTTAGATGTTTTCTTGTTTTATTTCCTTCATCCATTCAATCATTGTCATCCTTGTAACCATCATCACCATCACTGCCACCTCCATCACTTTCATCATTGCTATCATTGCCACAACCATCGTCAGCTTCCACAACCATCGCCAACACCATCACCATCATTGTCATCATCATCTCCATCACTAACATTACCAACAGGATCAGCCTTGCATTCATCGTCATCATCATCATCATCATCATTATACGCATCTACCTAAGTCTCTTCATCATCAACATCATCATAACCTTTATCACCACATCTACCACTGTCACCACCACCAACCAGCATCACCACTGGTCTATACTATATTTTGTTCATGTTCCATGTAATTGAAAATGTGTTTGCGGGTGTCCCATTACACTGGTTTACATTTTTAGTTCAAATCCTGCAGGGTCACCATTGTCTTTCAACATTCCTGGTTTCGATGTATCAACCGTCCACCTCAGCGTGTGGCCTTTTGCGATCTGGCAGAATCGTTAGCAAGCCGGGCAAAATGTCTTTATGTTCCATGTTCAAACCACGCTGAGGTCAACTTTGCCTTTCATCCTTTCAACTGGTCCCCTCCCCCAAAATTTCAGACCATGTGCCTATAGTGGAAAGGATTATTATTATTATTGAGTGAGAGAGCAGTGCATGCCATCAAAGTGACACTGGGGTAAAATATACGAAGCCCATTATACCCATCATGACTACCCGTCTGATAAGGGTACACCAGGTGCATGCATCACAACCATATGTGTGCGACATGGTGATCTCATATCAAGATAAACAGCGCATGACCTCTCAGGTGGGGCCCAGTTAGAATTTTTTTCAAGTCGAGGAACCCATCCCGCTCAAAAGGTCCCTGAATAAGGTTTGTTTAAGGATGTTGAGCAAAACACCCATGTTTCCAAAGGTGAATTATTCAAACCCCAAAGAATTCCTCTCAACACATGGCTATGATGCTCCCCCACTATTTCTGCTCATGATCAGAGATGCACATATCGTCAGCCACCAAGGGACATGCTCAACTGGTTAAGGTCAAACAACTGACAAGCAAATCTGTGGTATTAAGCAGAATATTTGCTGTAGCCCATCTTTTTATACCAAGACAAAACAATGTACATGATAACACTTCCAATCAATTAAGATCAGAAGCCATGAGAGCCACTGCCTGGTACTGCATCCTGGCTGACATATCGTCAGCCGCCAAGGGACATGCTCAACTGGTTAAGGTCAAACAACTGACAAGCAAATCTGTGGTATTGAGCAGAATATTTGCTGTAGCCCATCTTTTTATACCAAGACAAAACAATGTACATGATAACACTTCAAATCAATTATTATTATTATTATCATTATTATTGTTATTATGGTTGATAAAATAAGTACCAGTTGAGCCCTGGGGTTGGTGTATGCCCTCCCTCAAGATTACTGGACTTGTACCAAAATTTGAAATTCTTCTTCTTCTTAGTATTATTAGTACCTGTGCCTGTGGCAGATAAAAAGCACCCATTACACTTTTGGAGTGGTTGGCATTAGGAAGGCCATCCAGCCATAGAAACCAGGCTAAATTAGACTGGAACGTGGTGCAGCTCTGGGGCTTACCAGTTTCAGTCAAACTGTCTAACCCATGCCAGCATGGAAAGCAGATGCTAAACGATGATTATTATTATTATTATTATTATTATTAAGGTGGCAAGTTTGCAGATGTGTTGACGCTTAGCGGTATTTCGTCCATCTTTACTTTTTGAGTTTAAATTCCACTGAGTTTATCTTTGTCTGTCATCCTTTTGGAATTGATAAAATAAATACCAGTTAAGCGCTGGGGTCAATCTAATTAACTTAGCATCCCTCCCCCAAAATTGCAGGTCTTGTGCCAAAATTTGAAAGCATTATTATTATTATTATTATTATTATTATTATTATTATTATTATTATTATTATTCAGTAGTTTTATTTTTATAACGTGCTTT
>NC_069009.1:5692150-5693780 GCF_001194135.2 Octopus bimaculoides
TTTTTGTTATGTATTTGTCTGAATATTTTTTTATTAACCCTAAGGCACCTACTATGATAGGAATTGTTTCTGTTTTTAGATTCCACATTCGAGTTACCTCTATTTCCAGGTCTTTGTATTTTGAAAGTTTCTCCATTTCTTTTAGGGAAACGTTGTCATCTGCTGGTATTGATACATCAATTAGAAAGCATTATTATTATTATTTTTATTATTATTATTATTATTATTATTATTATTATTATTATTATTATTATTATTATTATTATTATTATTATTAAGGTGGTGAGCTGGCAGAATCATTAGCATGCCATACTTAGCAGTATTTCATCTATCTTTACATTCTGAGTTCATATTCTGCCTGGGTTGACTTTACCTTTCATCCTTTCAGTGTCAATAAAAGAAAGTACCAGTTAAATACTGGGGTTGTTTTATTCAACTAGCTTCCCCCTCCTCCTAAAATTTCAATCCTTGTGCCTAGAATAGAAAGAACTATTATTATTCATACTTACCCTTCTCTTAAAAAATTCCCTGGCCCTGTGCCAAACTGTGAAGCCATTACTATTATTATTAAATCAATTTGCTGGCAGAATTGTTAGAATGCCAGGTGAAATGCTTAGCAATGTTTTGTCCATGTTTATGCTCTGAGTTCATATTTCATTGAGGTTGACCAAATGAGCACTGGGGGTTGATGTAATTGACTTACTATAAGCACAAGGCCTGACATTTTGGGGGATGGGGTAATCTGATTACATTGACCCCAGTCTTTCACAGATACTTAATTTATCGATCCTGAAAGGATGTGTGTGTGTATACACACACACATATTAATATATAGATAGATGTCTGTTTGTGTTTGTCCACCACCACCATCACCACCGTTTGACTACTGGTATTGGTTTGTTTACACCTCTGTAACTTATTGAAGCTTAATGATATAAGAACTGTAGCTGACTAAAATATTTCAAGGCAGTGCCCCAGCATGGCCACAGTTCATTGACTGAAACAAGTAAAAGACAGAAGAGTGATAGATAGACAGACAGATCAGTGTGAAGATGGGTAGCTTAGTGGTTAGAGTATTTGGTTCATGATTGTAAGGTCACGAGTTCAATTCTTAGCACTGCATTATGTCCTTGAGCAAGACACTTTATTTCATGTTATACTCCACTCAGCTGGCAAATATGTTATACTTGTAATTCAAAAGGGTTAGCCTTGTCACACAGCATGTCACGCTGAAATTCCCTGAGAACTATGTTAAGGGTATGCTTGTCTGTGGAACGCTCAGCCACTTGAATGTTAATTTCATGAGCAGGCTTTTCTGTTGATCAGATCAAGTGGGACCCAGACAGAGTCATAGGTAGATGGATAGACAGTACTGTCAGATGGATAGAAAGATAGACAGGATTGGCAAATTGAAGTATAGATAGATAGATAGATAGATAGAGTTGTAGATGGATAGATAGATAGATAGATAGATAGATAGATAGATAGATAGATAAATGGATGGATGGATGGATGGATAGATACACACGCATATTATAGACAGGCAGATAGATAGATAGATAAATAGATAGATAGATAGATAGACAAATGTGTATACATACATATATATATATATATATATATATATATA